>NC_071399.1:17433825-17736856 GCF_022682495.2 Desmodus rotundus | reverse complement strand
AAGTCAGGTACCATGGGTAAAAGTTTAAGTGAAAAAATTGCCAAGGAGTCTTTGCTTCCAAGATATAGTGTGACAATTAAGTCTTTGTCCATGCTATTCATCATTTAAACCGTTTACAATACGTAGACCAATGGATAAATTCCACTTTCTCTGTTAATTTTTCAACACACATACTGCTAATAACCCTCCATTTTTTAACCACTTGTTGCAGGGCAAAGATAGTTTGATTAGTGGATCAGTGGAAAGACATTTTGAGTTTGTGCTGGGCAGCATTTCTGTATAGAAATGTTAGTACTTTAATATCAAGCATTTCAACTTAATATAACGCTTGCCAATAACCTGTAAAGAATCAAAAGGAGCGCTCATTTACACAGAACCAGGGAGGTCCCAGCCCGACAAACACCCCAGTTTGTCCCAACCGGCTTTATGGTGCAGACTAATGACACTGTCATTTTGTTGGCAAAAGAAAAAAAAATAAAACAGTGAATGGTTTATCTCAAAATCAGGAACGTAACTTAAGGGCAGAATTGTCCTGCCTATTAATAAAGTATATGCCTTCTAATGAGCAATGATTGACATATGCCCTTGGCAAATACAATTGCCTTCAAACTTAAAAGAAGATGCGTAAATGTGCCTTAACTAACAAAGAGACAAAACATATCATAGGCTGACCTTCTCAGAAGGGAAAGTTGTGTTTCTAGAAATGTAAGATATTTGATCCTGAAAACAATGCATATTTTTATGTTGCTATCAGAAAAATGAAAATATCAAATTGAAATTAATCTCAATGCCTCATGTCCCTTTTTGAAATATATATTTTTAGGATATATATATGTATACATATTTTGGAATATAATAATTTTTAGGCAATACTCAGTTATTTCAAATTATTTCACTAATAATTTAGATTAATCTTGGTTTTTCTGGACAAAAGAATAAATCTAGAGAAATATAAATGAATGCTTTCATCATAATATTTTGGGTTTAGGGAGAATATTCTTAAAAAGGTAAAAAAGGAAAAAAGAGGCAACTATATAAACATTTCACAGATGAGGTGTCCAACTAACATAAAGCTGTGTAATTACCCCTAAGCAGGCCAGACCATGTACTAAGGACTGATGAAAACCCATTCTGCCGCACGCAGAAGGCCTTTCCCTTCTGCAGGGATCAGCTTTTACATGAGAGCAGTTACTAGGACAGGCTATAATTTCTGCCAAAACTGTAGTCACAGTTCCCAATATAAACTCTACTAAAACAAGTCTTCCGGATATAGGAAAGCATGTGTTCCTATGGCTGTTTAACACAACTCTATGAAGAGGAAATCTAGTCACTTCTCTTCAACTGGGTATATTATTAAGAAAACAAAGTCTCTTGCCCTGGATGGGTCATTCAGTTAGTTGAGCATCATCCCCTACAGCAAAAGGTTGCAGGTTCGATACCCTGTCAGGGCACATACCTAGGCTGCGGGTTCAACCCCTGGTTGGGGTGCATATGAGGGGGGCAGCTGATCGATGTCTCTCTCTCTCTCTCTCTCTCTCTCTCTATCTCTCTCGCTCTTTCTCTCAATCCTTCCCTCCCTCCCTCTCTCTGATTAAAATCAATAAGCATATCCCCGGTGAGGATTTAAAAAAAAAACAAAAAGGAAAAACAAGTCTCTTACTAAATACAGAGACAAGGACAGAGAAAGAGGCACTTTTTCACAACTTTTTGTGCATTATCCCTCCCTACCCAAAAATGAAAATTAAGTATTAAGAACTAAGACTTTTTCAGGAAAGGTTGATATTAAATATTGTGGATAAACCATTCTAATATCTAAGAGTTTTGAACCCTGCCTCCAATAAGAGTCCCTTTTCAGCACCTTGGGAATAATATGCCCCCCTGAAAACACACAGACTACAGAATGAAGGCTAAACTCCTTAGCCCAGGACGTAAAACTGAATTATGCCGCTCTGTCATTTCCCCCACTGACTGCACTGTTATCCAGTACAGTCTCTTTGAGGTGAAAGGTTTGCCATTCATTAAGGGAATTCTAGTATCTATCAGAGTGAATAGCACATGGTAGGAACGAATGCTTTCCTGAAGGTGAATGAACTTTGCAGTTCCCTAGATGTGCCAGACTCTTTCAGGTCTCTGATACATTCTACACACTTTCCCTTTATTGTGGCCTTAGAAATTCTTTGGTTTCAAGACTGAGAAGCCATTCAAACTAGTTCTTTGTAAAACGGAGCTTACTGGAAGGATTCGGAGAAAATTTCACAGAATTAAAAAGCAAGAGTGACAGGCAGGGAAGGAGGAACCGGGCTGTTCCTACCCGGGGCCCTGTGTTCTGTTTATACCACTGTCCTGTTATCCTCCTCAGTAGACTGGTTTCTTTGGCTTGTGTGATGTCCACAGTGGCTGCCCACCCATGTCTACATGATCTTAACAGCTTCAGCAATATCTCCCCTCTCTCAGTCTCTGTATCTCTTCGTCTGAAATCTTACAAGAGAGATTCTGATTAATGGCACAAAGCAGCCAATAGATCAATTGCTTGGAATCAGTTGCTCACCGTGCTTGAACCAGCCATGGCCACGGTTCCAGAATCACAGGGCACTAAGATGGCCTTTCTCACAGTGTCTATGAACGAGCACAGGCTTTCTTGTGCAAGAATATTGTGTGAAAGCACTGACTGGCATTTTATACAAATAACCTCCCTGTCCCTCACTTTCTTTCATAAACTCCTAATTCCTCCTTCAAGTTCACTTTTTCTATGATGCCTTACCCGAATCTCTCCGTCAAGTCTAATTCCCCTATACAGTCCCCTTGTAGCTCTTGGTTCCAACCCAGTTCATTCCTTTGTTTTCCACTGTGCTGTGTGTTCTCCAAAGCAGTACGTATGGTGCCAGGTAGGTACTGGAAATAGCAGGCGAACACTTTGTGAAGTATATGACTGTCTAGCCTCTATGCTGTACACCTGAAACCAATACAAAATAATATTGAAAATAAACTGCAATTGAAAAATAAAAAGCAAAGAATAAAATCACCAAAAAATGTAGTACTTGCATTTTCTGCCAATAATGGTAAAACCTTTGGAGCTAGTCATGGCGAGCAAAGGTTTCTATCAGCAGACACAGACTGACCGATTGATTCATTCCTGTTTTGTTTTGTTTTTTAATGGAACACATAACCAAATCAGGCATTTGCACCATATGCTGGGAATACAGCTGAGTTTCTAAAACTATTTTCTAAAATTTGGCAAAATAAATGGTTCATGACTTGGAAAATGAGTTTTCAGAAGTACAGACAGATATTTTTGAAAGCAAGATTATTTGTTTATTAAAGAGAAATTCTTAAGTACCGAGTTGGAGCCAGCATAAACTTGGTTATACACACTTGACTGACATATTTCCCAGTTACAGTGGCTGTGTGACAGATGAATAACTTGGTGGTATGATGCTAGTGGGGTCTGGGGGTCAGGAATTCAGACAGCACAGTGAGGATGGCTAGTCTCTTCCCCATGATGCCTGGGGCCTCAGACGGAAAACTCAAACTGAAGGCTCTGAACTAAATCACCTGAAGCCTCTTTCACTGACACATTTGGTAACCGATGCTGAATGTCAGCTGGGTCCCCAGTTCCGCTCTGTGTGGGCCTCTCCCTGTGATTTCCCTGCATGGGCTAGTGTGCAGTTTCTCACAGCATGGTGGCTGGGTTCCAAGGTCAAGTGCCCTGAGAGGGAGAACCAGGTGAGTGAGAGTTCTACTGCCTTTTATGACCTCGACTTCTGTTGCATTCTGTTGCACGGACTGAGTCACTAAGGCTGGCCGATATTCAAAGGGGGGGAACGAAGACCCCAGCCCTCTAAGGAGGAGTGTCAACATCCTGTTGGCAGAAGGCCATAAGGGATGATATTTATTGGTGTGGCCATCACTGGAAAATAAAATCTACCATAACCTAAATCAGGTATAACTATACTTTTTATTATAAAAATATGTCTGTTAAAATCTGCACAGAAATGTGTCTTTCTAGACTCTAGTCAAATAATTATAGCCTTCGTAGACTAAACTATAAAATCAGTATGTTTTAATTTAGTACATTTTTCCTCATCTTTTAGAACTCATCCAATTAATGGAAATGTCTCATCTTTTGCATTTTCTCTAGCAATGATGATCTGGTAGATAGTTAACTTTTGAGACTAAAACAAACAAAATTTTCACCCAATATTTTTATATATAAAGGGGTTGCCCAGTAGCACATATGAGAACAATTACTGATTATTTTGCAATCAAGATTCATGGGTACAAGAAAACCCAAGAATCAAAAAGGGTCTTAGGTAATAACTAACCTCATCTGGACTATGAGAATGGCTGGACCATTCTCATTCCTGGAAACACCCCTCCCCCTTATTCCTAAATCCTACCTATTTTTAAGCCCACACCCTACTGAAGGCATCCTTGACTAGCCTGAGGAGCTCAGCCCTTCTCTACATATTTTATTCCCTTTTACTTCAACGTCACAGAATTCATTTAGCTCCTACCTATTTGTCTATGTTCTGGTTTAATTTTGCTCCTTAACTAAATCCTCAGGATCCTGGTGGGGGAGATAGTCAAGCCCCTCCTCCCGTTTTTTCCAATCACACTCTTTACCCAGCACAGTTCTGAATACAATACACACTTGTTGGTAACTACAGGGTTACCTCAACCATGTCATTCAAAAAGTCTTTACACATAGTTGGAAGGAAGGAGCTCAATTCATGGAGTAGGACACAGAAGAATAGAACCACTAGCAATGTCTTTACGAAATTGTCACTGGTAAATACATCCATTAAAAATTCATTTCAGCAGGAAAATAATTCTGAAAAATTCTGATAAATGAATTATGACAATAACCAGGAATTTATATTGAGAAGCAAGTAGACAGTACGTTCATGGAACTTTGTTCGGCCACATAGAACATTTAATTTGATGCAGTCACTGAATCTTTTGAAAAGCTACAATCACCTCAGGGTCGTGGATTCTTTACCAGACGGACCTCACCTGCTAGTTCATTTTTCTTGCACTCACTCATTTTGGGAAGTTATGTGGACCGTTCATAATATAAAGCAGCCCAGAAGTTATTTAATACAACTCTTAGAAGCATCTGTTCAAATGGACATGTGGCTTTTGATGTGATGCTCTCCCATTTAGAAAAGGGCAGAGTCTGGTGAACCAACACAATCTCCCCCTTCTCCGTCACACGCAGGCACTGAGACCAAATGCTTTGTCATGCTGCCTGTCACTCTTCATCACTTTCCTTTTCCATACTCCAGGTCACACTCACCAAGACAGTTCGGTTTGTAATATTGAAGACATGTAGTCACACACATACACAAATGTCTTCATTTGGAATCAGTTAGAACCTGTCTAAAGCCCCTCTTCCAGGTCACACAAATGTAACATTATTTGCTTTTGCAACTATCACCCTACAGTGAATCCTTCTTCCATTCGTAGTCCTTTTACAAACCATCCCCAAAACGCAAAGGTCTTTCCTTTTTTTTTTTCAGTTCAAATGTTTTCTCATTATTAACACATAAAAAAAGAGTCACCACTTACTCATTAATTCCTAGCTTTTATAGAGAATTGAAATAGGTTTTCAATTAGACACTCTTTCTAAAAACCTTGAAATTTCTGAGAAAAGAGGGAAAACTGCATTCAAGATTTGAATATGACTGTGCTTTTCCGAACCATTTACTCCAGGGCTTCCACAGCCAGGTTTTTGACCTCTGTTTTCAGCAAGGGCACTTGCTGCCCGTTGCCCTTATCTCAGATCTGTTTAGCAAGCACAGGCATCGCAAGATAAGAAGGAGTGAAACACTTTCTCCGATGGCAAATTCTTGATTGCTGTAGAAAGTGATTAAAAATACGCAGCCAGGCAGGTTGGCTTGCTGGAGAAGGGGGCAAGGGGGTGGCGTGGGCATTCATATACGCTCTAAAGTAGTCAGAGCGGGACACGGTCAGGATGTAGTGTACAGCAGAGGATGACATCTGTTTCCTCTATTAAAATAATTGGCAGCTTCTAACTTGTTATGTGACCTGTCCAACTTATTTGATCATAGCTGATAAAAACTCTGTCCCAGAGCTCAAGACAACTGAAAGGATGACTTAGTTTCTGTAGATCGTGTGATTTTTATGCTTATTTGTAGAACATCTTCTCTAGTGTGTTAATGTAATGCCGGACTTGAAGTCGTAGGAGGGGATTGTAGTGAAAATGTATAGTGGACCCTTAGCTGATCGTAAAGTGATTTTAATTCTTGGGCTCTCATGGGTGACCTTATGGTTAATTCCATTATATTCCATGGTTTTGGTTTTGTTTGCTTATTTGATTGTTTTGTAAAACTACTTTGGATTGTTTTCAGCTGCTATAGACATAGATATTTATCTCGTTGTTATTTAATGCAGCCAGTACTCTGTCTTTACCTGCAAATGAGAGTATTGGTGGTAGTGTTAATCGGCTTACTCACAGAAGGGATGATGTGTAAAGCCAGCACTAGTAAACTGATGTGTCCTTTCTATTTTTATTCTCCCTTTTCAGCAGATAGCATTCTTTTTTTCTTGCATTCTTATTTATTTTTTATTAAATTTCTTGAGGTGATGTTGATTAATGAAATTATATAGGGTGTACAACTCTATAATACGTTATCTGTGTATTACATTGTGTGTTCACCCACCAAGGCAAGTCTCCTTCCATCACCATTTATCCCCTTTATCCACTTCTACCAGCCCCCAGCCCCCTCCGGCAATTCTTAATTGCCCTTTTATTGTGTCTACTCTGTTTCCTGCATCTGAAACAAAGCAAAACAATGATACACAGAATGTGTATAAAGTACATACATTTATGAAGTATGTACCATATGCTTGACCTCAAAATTCCAGTGGACATATATGACCAAGACTTGAAAAAAATAAACAAGATCAGTCAGCAAAACAGAATATCATCTCCAACGTACCTCATTACCCTCTTGATGCTTTTTAAAAAAATTCTTGGTGGATCAATTCACCATTGGATCTTGGGTAATAATTTTATAATAACTGTGTTTGTTTTCGGAGTAGGAAGCTGAAGCTGTGTGGAGTACTTAAATAAAATGGGCTCATTACGATGGATTTCATTTACATTTTTCTAATGCAACTCAAATTTAATCTTGGAAAATTTTACAAATGAGTACAGCTAAGTGTACCCAGAGGTTTCCACAAAGAAAGTGTTGAGGAAACCTAATAAATAATCAATCTCTGGTATTCCAATTCAGCCAGTGGACTAATAAACAACGTGAAGAAGAGTCCCAGAGTGCCACTCTTCAGTATTTTTCCCCCAAACTGCAGTCATGGCTGTCCAACAGCCTAACAGAATTCACCAATGCAAAACGCCAGGCTTGCTCAACGTATAAAAACAAATTACATCAGCACAGATGAAAAAGAGGTCTCATGCCCACCTTCCTCCATTAATTCAAGTCCATTCTTTGGTACCGTAGAAAAGTACCCAACGATACAATATCAAAGAGAACAAAACATATCTTTTGCCTTTTAAATGACAAATTATATTTTTTCATCAAATAGTTTAAATAAATGGATATATACAGGATAGTAAACTAAAATTTTGTGCCAACCCTGTGATATAAGATCATAGTTTTCAGCTTCACGTCACTGAATGGTATAAACTATGAAATGTATATTTGGTGAATGAGTAACAAAATGAATTGGTTACTACAAGTTCAAATTTGTTTCTTACTTAAAAACGATCATCTGTTGTCTTTCCTGAGGAGAGGATGATATTAATAACAAGTGGAAAAAAGAATGGATACTTGACCTTCCAAAATATACCTGTGTTTATAACTTTTAGTAAGTATAATTCCAAATTTTCCCAAGAGAATTCACTTTTCTTGGGAGGGAAGAAAATAAATGCTTGCAAAAGGAGAATTAAAATGATATCATGATGTATAAAGTATGTACATAGACCAAAAGATTCAAAACAATTAACTGTAATCTTGGTTACTTGTGAAAATGAATTTCATTTTTTTCCTCAGCTGCACAAAACAAAAATCACTAGAAATTACAAGTGAATGTTCGGTTCTAATATCTTTTAAATGTCTCTTTGCTTAATTCTTCTATTTGATTAAGGGAAAAAATAATCTGCATTTGATTTACCATGCCATCAATCGAATTAAGTTTTGGCAGAGCCAGGGAAGTGAAGGCATTTGGAGCTACCTCTTCAAAGATCTCCTAGCAGGGGTGTCCAACTTTTTGGCATCTCTGGGCCACACTGGAAGAAGAAGAGCTGTCTTGGGCCACACATTAAATACATGAACACTAATGAAAACAAAAAAAATCTCATGATGTTTTAAGTACATTCACAATTTTGTGTTGGGCCGCATTCACAACCACCCTGGGCAGCATGCAGCCCATACGCTGTGGGTTGCACACCCCTGTTAGAATTGTTGTGACACTGAAAGTAATTTAGGAATTGAACCTGGATGCAAAGAACAAAGGCAAAGAGGGAAGCAGGAACCATCACTAATAATGCTAACGTGGAGGTCGTCTTTTATTTTATCTGGAGATATACTACCATCCTAATTACTTCAACATGCCATGAGAGAAACAAGAATTATTTGGGGAGGCAGCAGAGTAGAATAGGTTTTGGAGTAAGAAAATGCTGAATTCAAATCTTACTTTGTACCACTTTCAAGTTATATGATATCTATAAAATTACTTAAACCCTTTGAGCTTAAGTTTTTATCTTTAAAATGCAAATAATATATAGTTATGCCATGGGAGTCACTCAAAGAATGGCATGTATATAAAGCACCTAAAGCACATAGTACTTAACAAACAATACTTTTCCCCTTCCAGTTGTCCTAAGACCAGGAAATTTTGATTCAGAAACCAGGACACAATGAAAAAGAAAACCAGTAAAGCAAAATATTATCCTGTACAACCAATTTTAATGAACAAGTGCTTCCCAGCACATTATATATTCATTCAAATTCTTAGTAAGTTCCCACAGGTGCCAAACATCACATGAGATCATGAGAACAGACATGAGTAGAAAAAAATCTTGTGCCTTTTTAAAGTAAGGAAGAGAATTAAGTAAGGAAGACACTCACAAATAGTTACCAAAATGTAATATAACCAATCAAAGCATGAAACCGTAGAGGAGGAGCCATTAAGTACATCTGTAGTCAGAAAAGAACTTGCAGATGTATTTAGCTAGGTCTTCAAGAGTAAGCGGGGACAATGCTTTTGAATGTGGAGTGCCAGGCCGGCAGCCTAGTCACTGGTTAGAGATGCAACTTCGGGGGCCCCAGACCTACTGAATCAGAAACCCTGGAGGTGGAGTACCACAATCTATGGTTTAACAAACTCTGCTCCAGTAGAAGTTCACCAAGTAAATGAGGATGGAGTGGGATGGCATTTCAGACAAGAAGCATGTTCAGACAACAAGGGACAATTCCACACAGCAGGAGTACAGTGTTCAACGGTGGTGAGTGACAGGGGATGAGAATGCTTCAGTAGCTAGGGGCCAAACTACTGAAAGAGCTTGTACTTCATCTTACAAGCAATGGGGGTGAGGAGTGTTAAAGAGACCCTAATTTTTTCCTTGGAATTTCTGCAGAGAAAGTGTGTGGCGCACACACACACACACACATACATATATAATAAAATATGAATAAAATGAAAGTAATTTTAAATGAGATATGATCAAAGTATAAACAATGTTCTCAGAAGGGATTTTACCACAGCTAATTCATACACTAGTGTCACTCAAAGACAGGTCTGGTCTAGCAGGCGAGTGCTGAACGTGAAGAGACTGGAGCTGGTGATGCCTAGCTCCACTCAACTTTACTAAAATTTAGTTTTCTCATGTGGAAAATGGGCAAAGCTGCTCCTAGAAGAGTTGTGAGAATTAAATGGAACAGACATGTCAAAGTCACTGTGAACTATAAAATATATGTATTTCAAGATACTCTCACTTAACTCTTAATTCTTTCTGTGAAGTGCAAAAAAATATAGTATAAAAGGGGTATTCTAACTTCTGAGGCCGGGGATCCCATCAGAAATAATTAGTCTTTTTCTATGCCACTTTATTGACTGGGCAGGGCTACACATCCAAAATCAGAGCCTAACAAACAGGATCAGAAGGCAGGCATATCCAAGGGTCAGAGAAAGCCCAGATCCGGCAGGCCCAAATGAATGTGTGGCTACAATTAAGAATTGACAATTAATGATAGGACAAGCAGAACAGGAAACAAAATTTGAGCAACTGCCCTAAAGGTAAAGGCTTTCAAGTTTTGCATCTGGATGTAAATGAACGTCTGACCAAATGCTGATCCTAGATGCAGATAAGAGAAAGCCTTCCAAAGAATTACCCTCAGACTCCAGGATTAGAAGAGTTTCCAATTTCAAATGCAAAGACACAACGTTACTTAACACAGCCAAAGGGGAAATGACATTTGAAAACCTAGCAGATAGAGGTTTTTTGCTGGATCTTTTTGTTGTTTTGGGGTTTGTTTTTTTTTTGCCTTCTCCTGTCTCAAAGCCAGGTGCACAAGCCAAAAAGACAGGATTCAAAGTCAGTTAAAAGTAGAGGTAATTGCAGACATTCTGCTTCCTGCCAAGTAGTGGGTAACACAGAAAATTCTAACTTCTTTGGGGACCTAGATTTAGCTGTAAAACCCTTGGAAATATAAATGTAAATGAAAATACAGATACAGTGCACAAAACATATCAGAATCTCTAGAACTAACAGGGGACCTTAATCTCTCCTTTCTTCCTTTGTATAAATGCACCTTACTGTTATTTTACTTGTAGCAGTTAACGATGGGAAACCCAGGCTGTGCCAACATATTGCAGATACTGTTTAAAAAATGTTGTGGATCTATTAATTACATTAGCTAAATACAATACAAGTGCTTCTGGTGATACACACACACACACACACACACACACACACACCCCTATACATATACCTATTTATATATATATATATTTATATATATATATATATATTTATATATATATATATTTATATATATATATATTTATATACATATATATATATTTATATATATATATATTTATATATATATATATTTATATATATATATATATATATCTGTAGAGATTTTAAAGACTTTTTTTGTGATTACAAAGGTTGCAGGCTCATATATAGTAGTTGAAAACTTGTAATATTCTGAAATGTAATGAGAAAATGACACAATTCTACTGCTCAGTGGCAATGGCAACTAACACTTAACCATATTTCCCCGTGGCTTTTAAAAATATATTCATATTGTTTAATCAGTTAGCATTATATCATAAGTACTTTTCCATATTATTAAAACAAAAAGCCTCCAAAGACATGATTATAATGCCTGGCCAGAATTCTACCACAAGTATGTAATGATACAATTTAGACATTTCCCTATTGATAAACATTTGATTTTTATCATTAAGATTGTTGTGATTAATTTCTTTGTGCATAACCCATTGTTTGCATTCAAGAATTTTCTAAAGAGTTGATGCAAAATCACAACGAACTTTAATATTTTATTATATTGCCTTCAAGACTTTTTTTCATATATAATAAATTAGATTGAAATTATATTACCATATTATCTTTCTATTTCTTTATCTATTTATTCACAATCTGTCAAATTCTGTCAAAGTTATCTATATTAATTTTATCTGAAATATTTAGCATAATTTTTGTGTTTTCCCTAAACACTAAATTTTTTTTGGAAAACCTTTTTTTAAAATTTATTTACATATTTATTTGGTAAGGACACTCATGTTCTACTTTCTTAACAAATGTCAATTATGCAATACAATGTTATCAACTATAGTTATACATTAGATCCTCAGACATTATTCATCTTATAATGGAGGTTTGTACATTTTTACCAACCTCTTACTGTTTCCCTACCCCCAGACCCTGGCAACCACTTTTTTAGTATCTGTTTCTATGAGTTTGACCTTTTATAGATTCCACACATAAGTAAACTATGGAATATTTGTCTTTATCTGGCTAATTCCACTTCACATAATGCCCTCTAGGTTCATCCATGTTGTCACAAAAGACAAAATGTCCTTCTTTCTAAGGTCAAATAATATTCTACTGTATATGTATATATGATGTATAAAATGTGTATGTTGTATATAATATCATGTATTGTGCATATAAAATCATATTATAAATGACATGCAATTCCATTACATATATGTGTGTGTGTGTGTGTGTATATATGTGTGCATATATATGTATTCCAAAAAATCCCGAACTTATTTATCAAAAATTGGGGACTAAATGGTAATAGAAAAAAATACAATAAAGAAAAGGCATACAACTGTAATTGAATAACAATAAAAAATTTTTAAATTTTTTAAAAATAAATAAAAAGATTAAATCTAAAAAAGAAAAATTGTGTATGTATTCTTATATGTTTAAACTTCAGTTAACTTCAAAGTAATCTCCACTTGATGCAATATGCCTATCAAGACATTTTTTCCACTGCTCAAAATTTTTTTGAACTTGTCAATTTTGAAGCCTTTTAGTGCTTCTACATTTTTTGTTTTACCTTTTCCATATGGGCAAAACCATATGGATGAATAGGGAGGGTGGGGTCCAGGGATCATGCTGTCTTTTGTTAAAAAAGTGCTGAACACTCACTCAGTTAGGTGTGGGAAGATGTGCTCGTAAATCGCCCATCATGAAATGGGCAAATGTGTTGAAGAGAATATTAAAAAAATTCACTGAAGCAGAATGCAGCCTCTCACAACAACACCAGCTGGTACATTGATACAGGTGGGTTCCTAGAACACTTGCCTAGTGGGGGAAGCCTGTAGTACAAGAGACCTGCTCCCCAGAAGATAAATCTGTTTTTTGGGGGTCCTCCCTCGTATATACATTTATAAACATGACTTTTTAAATGTACTCATCTGTTGAGGAACACTTAGGTTGCGGAAACCCATTTTTGAATGACCAAATGGTACTGAACATTATGGAATTACAATGATCTACACAGAAGCAGCCTTACTATTGGGTAGAAGATTAGTTACAACTTGGGACCAATAAAATGATACTGAGATAACCTGCCAGTATTTATATTTTTATATGCATTTCTGATTTAAATAAAGAGAATAAATGCTGTTAGGAATGTAAAGTACTTATTTCTAAAAATGTTCTCCAAAAAGGCTGTATAATTTTTACAGGCAATATATCAAATAAATTCTTTACAAACTACAGGTCAGGTTTACCACATCCACCTTGCTAGAGAGTCAGTAATTAAATGGCCAATGAAAAATAAAGAAGAACAAGACAACGATAAATAAGGATTATCCCACCCCGAGAGAAGAAACAGAAAGAACATTCTAAGCCTTTCATACAAGCAGTAGGATTTTTCTTTCCTGTTAGTTTTGTTCTGTTCTTAATCCTAAATCCACAAATAATTGATCAGGCCACTGCTTTACTTCTTTCCCAGTAAATTACTCAGATGCAAGAATGCCACTTATTTTTTGTATGCAGATAT
Organism: Desmodus rotundus; assembly: GCF_022682495.2. Classification (NCBI taxonomy): domain Eukaryota; kingdom Metazoa; phylum Chordata; class Mammalia; order Chiroptera; family Phyllostomidae; genus Desmodus; species Desmodus rotundus. Next base: position 17,723,324 of record NC_071399.1, on the reverse strand, counting down.
CAAATTACCTGCAGACATTTTGAAGTTACCCTAAATTGTTCAAAGAGATCTAGATCTACTTTAGTATTACCTTTTTTCCTAAAAGACCACTAAAAAGCCAAGCAGAACTGAAAGGGAAGGCAAGCTGCATTGTTGAGAGTTTTCAGTGGTTGGCTGACTGATCATATAGATTGTTCGGAAATTGTCATTTAGTTAAGTGCAGCTGTACCAACGGATCAAGTCAAGCAGAATCTATTTTTTAAATTAAACTTTTCAGTTTGAGGTAATTGTAGCTTCACAGGCAGATGTAAGAAATGATACAGATCCTACATACCCTTTACCCAGTTACCCAAGTTAACATCTTACAAAACTGGAGTGCAATATCACATCCAGGACATTGACATTGACATAGTCAAGACAAACAATTCCATGATCACAAGCATCCCTCCTATTGTACTTTTATAGCCACGATCACTTTGTTCCCCCGCCACCCCTTATTTAACCCCTGGCAACCACTAGTCTCTTCTCCACTTATTTAATTTCATTGTTTTAAAAATGTTATGAAAGTAGAAACACGTATTATGTAATCTTTGGGATTGGCCTTTCTCATTCTGAATAATGCTCTGGAGATTCATCTAGGCTCTTCCATGGATCAGGTCCTTTTTATTGCTGAGTAGTCTTCCATAGCATAGATGTATCACAATGCGTTTAACCATTCGCCCCTTGGAGGACATCTGGGCTGTTTCTAGTTTCGGGCTATTACAAATGAAATTGCTATTAACGTTTATGTACAGGTTTTATGTGAACACAAGTTTTCATTTCTCTGGGATAAATGTCTAGGAATGCAATTACTGGGTCATATGGTACTTGCTTGTTCAGGGTTTTTTTGGTTTGCTTGTTTTCTGTTTTGTTTTCATGAAATCACCAAACTTTTCCAGAGTGGCTGTACCATTTTACATTCCCACTAGCAATGTATGAGCAATCCAGTTCCTCCACATCTTTGCCAGCATTTTAGCCATTCTGATTAGGATGTCGTGTTATCTCATTGTTGTTTTCATTTACATTTCTGTATTAAGTATTGATTCTGAGCACATTTTCATGTGCTTTTTTGTCATCTGTAAATCCTCTTTGTTGAACTATTTCTTCGTGTCTTTTGCCCATTTTATAAACATTTTTTTTCTGAGTTTTGAGATACTAGTCCTTGGACAACTATGTATTTTTAAAGGATTTTCTCCCAACCCATAACTTGCCCTTTCAAAGGGTTCTTTTGCAGGACAAAGAAATTTTACTTTTTGGAAGCCCAAATATCAGTTTTTCTATTTACATATTATGCAAACAGTGTCAAGTCTAAGGACATTTTTTAGCTCTAGAGCTGAAGGTTTTCTCCTGCATTTTTTATTAAGGGTTTTACAGTTTCATATTTAAGTCCATGGTATATTTTGAGTTTACTTTTGTGTGAAATGTAAGCCTCTTGAATGTATTTATATGGATCATTCCATTTTCTTTTTTAACTTTTGTTAGCATTTATTTTATGCTGAATTTATTCCTGGGTCATAAGTTGTTTTCTTTTTCCCCCTACAGTTTCTTCTGGGATAGTTTTGTCTTCTGTGCAACCTTCTTTTCTGGTTTAGGGACAGCCCGCTCTTTTTCAGAAAGGGTCATCTCCATGTGGCAGGGAGACCTCATATATGAGTCCATCCATTCATGAGCTCTGTAAGTGCCGCACTGCACCTGGGGAGCTTTGTTCGCCTGGATGCGCTCAATGACAAGAATCTACATCTAAACCCTTCCGTTCAGCATTGCTCTCTGCATTTCTAAACATGCCCAGTAACAACTCAGCACTCTTTTTGGGCCACCGACCCTGCATCAAGCCCCACTGTTTGGCCTGGGCATACCTACCAGCTCCATCAACGAGGAAATGCCACACATTGCTTCTGTAAAGTGACATTCTTCACGTACTTGATGGCTTTTCAGGCATGCACACCCTTGATGGCCTGGACAGTTTCATGAGTGTTCTTAAAGGGAACATGAAGATTTGAACCTCCTCATTTCCATGGTTTTCTGGGGTTCTCCGGGTCAAGTGAAGAGCAAATCATTTTCAAAGGTCACCTTTAGCTGTTTTGGGGAAGAGTATATGGGTCTGTTTCTGAATTCTTTATTTTATTCCACTTATCCCTCCACCAATACCATATCATCTTAATTACTTATAGCTATATAGGAAGAAATGGTTTCAGGTAAATTGATTCTTCCCACTCTATGGTTATTTTCAAAATTGTTTAGCTGTTATGATTCCTTTACCTCTCTATATAAGTTTTATAATAATCTTGTCTACAAAAACTTTTCTGGGATTTTGATAGGAATTATACTAAACTTGTACACCAATTTGGGAAAAATACTATCTTTACCATGATAATGTTGGCTCTTACAATACATAAACATAATGAAAATCTCCATTTATTTAGATCTAGTTTGATTTCCTCATCATTGTTTTGCAGTTTTCAGTATATAGGTACTGTACATGTTTTGTTACTTTTATACCTATGTTACTTCGCTTCTTAGAGCAACTTTGAGTGCTATAATTATTTTTTAATTTTGATGTCCATATGTCTGTTCTTAGTACATAGAAATACAACTGATTTTTAATGTTTATCTTATATCCTCTGACTCTGCTGAATTCACACGTTAGTTCCAGGAGTTTGGGGCTTGGGTTTTTTGTTTGTTTTTTAATTGTTGATTCCTTGGAATTTTCCACACAATTTTGTCATCTGCAAACAGGGACAATTTTATTTCTTCCTTTCTAATCTTTATGACTTTGTTGTTGTTGTTGTTGTTGTTTAATTATTTTATTTTTGTTCAATTACTGTTGTTCGCATTTTTCCCCCACCACTCCCCCGCACCCCAGCCAAACCTGCCCCCCTCCCTGACTTGTATTTCCTATTCTTATCATGCTCTAGTGTCTGGATCTTCCAATATGATGTTAAATAAGGGTCTTGAGAGTTTACATCTATGTCTTACTTCCAATCTTAGGGGGAAGATTTTAGTTTTCTGTTATTAAGTAAAATGTCAGTTGTGCTTTTTTTTTTTGTAGATTCTCTTTAGCAAGTTCAGGAATTTCTCACTTTTTCTATTATTCTAAGAGTTTCTATCTTTAATGGATGCTGAATTTTATAAAATGCTGTATCAAATGATATTTTCCTATAGCCTGTTAATGAGGAGATTACATTAACTAATTTCAAATATTGAACCAGACTTGTACCCCTGAAATAAACTTTCTTTTGGCCATATAATCTTTTTATATATTACTTAATTCTGTTTGCTAATATTTTGTTCAGGCCCTTTGGATATATATACATGAGACATATTGGTTTGTAGTTTCCTTTTTTTTTTTTTTTGTACTGCCTTTATCAACTTTTGATATCAGATAATGCTAGTTTCAAAAAATCAGTTGGGAAGTGTCCTCTACTTTATTTTCTGGGGAAAAAATGGGTAGATTTTGTTCTAATTCTTCCTTAAATGTTTGGTAGAATTCTCCATCGAAACCATTTAGGATTAGAAATTTCTTTTTTGGAAGATTCCAGTTCTGCATTCAATTTACTTAATAATTATAGGTTTCACCTGATCTATTTCAGAGTGAATGAGTTGTGGTATTTTGCACTTTTGAAGGAGTTAGTTAATTTCATCCAAGTTGCCACATTTTTCTGTGTGGAGTTGTTTGTAGTATTCCCTTATTCCTCCTGTCACGTCTGCAGGTGGTAATTTGCAGAACACCAGAAACACGAGTACAAACAGAACGTGTTTTCCGGTTTTCAGATTCATGACAAAAGCAGGAAGTGCAGCATGGATAAGATCTGATGTATCCTTTCATGTTTTAATAGCATGTGAGTTCACGTCTATCTACTCACCTTTTTTTAAAAAAAAAAGGGAAACAGTTTAAAGGCATTGCAATAATAAAATCAAAACTCCAAATTAGTGCTATATTTTATTCAATAAAATATTTGGGGAATTCTGCATATAAACAAAACTTTAAGTAAAATCTTAAGCTATTGCTAAAGAGTTTGTGTCACGAAGAAACGACATCTGAGGCAAATTGTTTTCTAAGAACCAGAAAAGCAAACAGCACATCGGTGCTCAGATTTCATACGCAATTTGGTGACGGTGCCAAAGCAGGACTGCATCTGAAATCAAGAAGATAAAAATCATGGCTAGAAAAAACACATGCCCTGGCCTCTGTGGCTCAGCTGCTTGGAGTGTCAGCCCATGATCCCAAAGGTCACGAGTTCGATTCCTAGTCAGGGCACATACCCAGGGTGCAGGTTCATTCCTCAATTTGGGGTGTGTGCGAGAAGGCAACAACTCTAACATCGATGTCTGTCTCTCACTCTCGCTGTCACTCTCCCCCCGCCCCCACCGCCACATTCCTGTTTCTCTGAAAAGCAATAAAAAATGTCTTTGGGTGAGGATAAAAAAACACACAACTTTAACATAGACAATGAAGACATTGAAATTCACCGAACTTATTAAAGATTTTGCTTATCTTGGCTCTAATTAAAATGGAGACTGCAGCCAAAAGAATCAAGAGAAGACTGAAACTCAGAAGGACATCGGTGGAAGAATTAGGAAAGATCACCAAGAACAAGGATGTGTTGTCACTAGAGACCAAGGCTAAGATCATCCACAGCCTTGTATTTCTAATTAGTATGCAATTGGATAGTGAAAATTGGACAGTAAGGAAGGCTGATAGGAAAAAAGTGATTTATCTGAAATATGGTGTTGAAGGAGAGCCCTGCAGATACCACAAACCACCAGAAAAATGACTAGGTGGGTCCTAGAGCAAAGCCTGAAACACCCCTGTAAGTAAAAATGACAAAATTGAAGATGTCCTACTTTGGGCACATCACGAGACGACAGGATTCTTTGGAAAAGACAATCATGCTGGGAAAAATAGAATACAGCAGGAAGAGTAGAAAAGAAAAAGACCAAATATGAGAGTGACCTCACAAAAGAAGCCATAGGCATGAGAGTATAGGACCTGGGCAGGGATGCTGAGGACGGGACATTGCGGGACATCACTCACCCTCTGGGTCTCCAGGAGTTGGAGCCAAACCAACGGGAGTTAGCTCACACAAGAAGAGCAAGTGTTACTCCGTGCGCCCTTGGCCTCTAGTTTTCCATGCTTTGTTCCTACTCTACCCTCTTTTTCACACATGAAACAAATTAAAACAATATAAAAAGCAAAATAAGGTCTCCCTCATCTGCCATCTCTAAAAGTAAGTCACAATACAGCCACTTCAGACCACTTCTGGTTTTCTGATTCTGCCAGTAACCCTCATAGATCGACATTGTATGTTTTTTTTTTTAATCCTCACCTGAGGATATTTTTTTATTGCTTTTAGAGAGAGAGTAAGGGAGAGAGAGAAACATCTATTGGTCGCCTAACTGTATACTACCCAACCAGGGGTGGAGGACAGAATCCTCAACCTGGGTGTGTGTCCTGACCAGGAATCAAATCCACAACCTTTTGGTTAGAGGACGAAGTTCCAATCAACTGAGCCACACTGGCCAATGCTTTTAACACTATTTATTTTTATTTTAAGAAGAATTTAATTCATTCTTTGTTAGTGAAGAAGAGGTATTTGGCTTTCTCTTTTTTTAATTCTATTTTTCAATTACAGTTTGCATTCATTGGCTTTCTCACTAGTAGCTTCTTTTTTTCTCCCTCTTCTATGTTTTGTTAGCTTTACCTTTTTAGATGCTCTACCATTTATCTATAAACTTTGGGATATACTCACATCTCTACTTCACAGTCTACTAAATCTGTTGGACATCTTTACTTCTCACCACGTAAGCCAAGGAAACTACACTTTTCTTTAGCCCCACTTCCTCCCAGGTCCCGTCAGCTCCTGCCAAGATGCTGGTGTCATTCAGTTTCCTCGTGATACCACTGATGAACTGTCCCAAAGTGCCAGCACTGGTCTCTTGCACGCTACTCCCTGTCATTCCGAAAATAACTTTCCTTGCATGTCTAGTTTAATTACTGCCCATCATTTTGAGGTTTCTCTTGGGGTAAAACAAAGTGAAGTGATTTTTCTTTTCAGAAAGAGAGCATGGGATATAAACTTTCTGAATCTCTCCATACCATAATAATATCTTTATTTTGGTCTCATACTTGACTGAGATGTTCCTGGGTATATAAATGTAGCATTAGGTTTGTTTTCTGTCCAAATTTTGAGTAAGTGGTCACACTCTCTCCTGGCACTTTAAGATATTGATTGAAAACTTCGGTATGATATTCATTTCTGTGATAGAACATTTATTTATATTTTTCTTTTCAAAACCTTTTGAATCTTCTCTTTAGTCTTGGTGTTCTAAAATTATATTACCATGTGTCTGGCGTAAGTCTTAAAATCCATTGTTCTCAGCTTTAGTCTGGCCCTTTCATTCTGAAGACATGCCTTTTTTCTAGGAAATGTCATAATTATTTTATCTCATTTTTTGTTTTTACCCTCCCTCTGGTTTTAAAACTTATTGGACAGACATTGGGTTTAATATATTGATTCTATCTCTTTAATTTTCTCATATTTTATAACTCTTTTTCAAGGAGATTCCCTTGAAATTTTTTAATAATCCTTTTTTAAATGTTGGTGATTATATATTAAAATTCCATAAATTATTATCTGTACCTTGATTTCTCCATTGTTCATACTGGAAAATTCTTACTTTAGAAATTGTAATGGCTCAGGCGGCCCGGCTAGCTCAGTCAGTAGAGCAAAGGACCCTTAATCCTAGAAATTGTAATGGCTCTATCCATCTGAGGATACTAATAGATAGCTTTAAAATATCTTTTCTCTAAATCATCTTTATTTCCTCTAAGGTAGTGTTGTCCTCCAGTATCTTTGGCAGTATCTTTGTCCAGATATTGACACTTTGTCATTCACAATGGGTAGGGAGGAGGGCGTTGCTTGCTACTAGAATCTACTGATAGAGTCCAAGGATGCCGCTAAACATCCTACAATGCACAGGACACTCACCGAAACAAAAAAATAGCCAACCCAAAATGACAATAGTGCAGAGGTTAAGAAACCCTTTCCTAGGGTGACTTTTTTTCCTTCTTTTTCTTTTCTGTTTTAAACTGCTGCTTTCTATTGTCGAGACCTTTTTGTAAATGATCATACTGATTAATATAGATTGTTGGCATGAATTGATCCACATCCCTGAGACATTTCTCTGTACTATACTTTGCTTTGCACCTGAAACATACACACCAACTACAGCCTCTCCATCCACCAGAATTAGGGTGCAGTGCTGCTCTCGGTCAGCAGCTCGCACCCTGGGAAGCCTTTAGCCCTCACTTTCAGATTGCCTGAATTCCTTTGAAGAGTTCTACTGCTTTACTAGTGCAGCTGAATGCTGCAACTAGTTACACACCCAGGACTGGCGATCTTAAACCCGAACTACTCTTCAGACTTGTGACCAATAACCTCGGTTTCCACTCTTCTGCTTTTTGCCTATGCTGTTCGCTGCACCCGCTAACCTGACAAACTATGCGACCAACCGAGCTCTGCTCCGAAGGCTCTTCCGGCTTCATCAGAGGCCTCTTCTTCCTGCTCTCAGGAGTAGGCTCCTCATGGTTTATCTGTCTTTACTGAAATTTCAAATGGGATTTGAGAAGGATGAGTTAGACGCGTGTTTAGTTCAGTCCACAAACTTGAACTTGAAAGCTCTTCAAATTAAGATGTCTGTTTACAAGGTTTGCTTACAAAAAGATACACCTTCAAAATAATGTTAGAAAAAAATAGCAGTCATATGCACATGGGAATAGAAGTTTCTAATCAATTTAGAATGATAAGAAAAACCACTGGATCTGTAACCTTTGGAAAATGACATCACTGTTCGAGGCCCAGGCTTCATGTTTAAAATGAGATGATTGAATCACCTGCAGATTCTTTTCAGTTCCGTTTTCTATTACAGAACGAAGACAGATATTTAGAATGAGACTTTATATTTTGAACATTAATATTTGATTAGAGCATCTTGTAATGACAATGATTTAGTGCATGACTAGGCTTTCCCTGTGACATAAAATGGAATAGTAGAACTATTTCAGTCTGATAAACCAATATTTATAAGTCTCTTTTGTGTAAATACAGAGCTTCAGGGTTTCTTCATATACACTATTCATATTTTAATGTTTTTCATCAGAAGCACATATGAATATGTTAGCCTAAAGATACTTATCGACAGAGGGAAAGAGACATAGTGCTGATAGCAGATTTATTAATGATGGGGATATGTAAAGTCTGCCACAAAAAGGGCCTAGAACATCTAATAACTTCATATCAAAGGCATCTTATTAGAGATCATTGCTACTGGTTGTTTTGTTCTTCATTGGGAAAACAAACCAGATTTGGGAGATTTATCCAATTGCAAGCTGTAAATATTTGAAAGGTAGATGGTCTGTTTTGCTGCTTAAGGAGAAAAACTCAAGAAAAAATACATACACTGGCCTATTCAAGAGAAGGCAATTCAAGATGCCGGGAGCCTCCAAACTCCGGGCTGACCATTGTCGGTGCCGGGCAACGTATCACTGCTCTGCCAGACACATGGAGGCCCTGGCCCCTTCTCCAGTCAGCAGCAGCAACAACAAAAACTTCACTGCTGTCCTAATTCAGAAAGTAAAGCAAGAAGGTTTCTCTTTTCTTTTGCAAAACTGGTAGCCTTCAGTATTGGCATAAGGGTGAAACATTGATAACATCATCCAATAGTTTGGAATAGTATCCACATAGTTAAAACCACATAGAATGGTATCTGAAAGGCATTGACTGTGATTCTCCAAATAATGGAAAGGCACAAACACACCATATAAATGTCATATATAATATATTAGCATTAAATATGTAATATAGAGCCCTGGCCAGGTGGGTCAGTTGCAGCATCATCCTGCACACCAAAAGGTTGTGAGTTCGATTCCCAATCAAGGTACATACCTAGGCCGTGCATACAGGAAACAACCAATCGATGTTTCTCTCTCTCTCTCAGGTTCTCTCTCTCCACCACCCCCCACCCCCGCTTTGTGTTTGTTTCTTCCTCCCTCTCTCTCTCCTGCTCTCCCTCCCCCTCTCTCTAAAATCAATAAACATATCCTCAAGTGAGGATAAAATATATGTGTGTGTGTGTTCATTAGTATTTAATATCTAAACACAAATAACTAAAATAATTTCAGCAGAACTTTATAACCTTCATGGGAAACATTTAACAACTCTTACTATCAGAACATACTTACTTCCTTTATCTAATCTAAACCCCACACATTGTAATTTAAATCTGCTCTATCCCCGATGGGGTTGCAGAACAGCTGGTCAGCATCCTCTATATAATAATCTCTCATGCATTTGACTCTCATCATTAAACACCCTCACAGCCATCTTTCCTCAGGCAAAAAGCCCTAATTTCTCAGAGATCATATTTTCTAAGACTTGAATCATTCTAAAGTTCCATCTTGGGACAGCTCCAAGTTCTATGCCCCCCTCTTTGTTTCCTCTCAAACATCTCTGTCTCCTCCTTACTAGCACCTATGGAGTGAATCTCTCTCTGAGTGTAGTTGGGGGCAAACTCAAGAGTAGAGTAGCTTTAATCTAAGAACTCATCCATCTTCATTATAAGAATGTCCATGCCACCCTGAAATTTGTGTCAGAGAGCTGGAGAATGAAACCTAAATAATGATACCTAAAAATTAAAATGATTTTGATGTACTAGATCAGGCATTCTTTTCCCTTATGTATAGTTGTCATTACTAATCTTATCTCACAAATTGTTGGGCTACATCACAGGAAAACTGCTATCTCATGCCTCTGTGTGCTGACTTTCAGCCTTTTCTATAACAGAAAACAGTACAAAACTAAAAAACAGAAGTCCCAATATTACAGAGCAAATACCAGAAAATTCTGTTCACTGATTGAGTTTTCTTTTCTAAGCTGATCTAACCCCAAGAAAACCTATGGCTATGTCTCCTGAGTAATTAATACAACAGGAAGAGGAGGAAACCATCATCCAGAAAGGCACTGGAGAAAATGCTAAAGCCAGGAGCTGGGTTTGTCATTCACTGAGCCAAGATAATTCCTCCATGGAACCTGTGATGCAAAAACAGCCAACTTCAGCCTGAGTTTACAGCTTATTGTTAAAACTCCTCCTCCAGATAGGAACAGCCAAAAGCTTGGAGATAGTTTTCTCGTTGTGTTGTTTCTCCAAAGATTAGAAACCTGTGGCCCAGAGTATACATTCAAATCATTGCTATACCTATTTAAAAAAAATCCAACTAACTGAACAATAAAATAATTTAAAAATTGAAAAAAAATCCGACTATATTTTAATAATGTGGTTGCCACACAAAATTCAGGCCTCTTTTAAAAAAACAATTCCAAGTCAGCTGTGGAATATACATATTCAAAGGAGTCATTTATTTCCTTGGTTAGGTTTACTCCTAGGTATTCTATTCTTTTTGAGGCAATCGTGAATAGGATTGCTTTCTTAATTTCCCTTTCTGTTAGTTCATTATTGGCATATAAAAATGCAACTGATTTCTGGTTATTAATTTTGTATCCTGCTACTTTGCTGAATTCATTTATCAGTTCTAGTAGTTTCCTGGTAGAATCTTTGGGGTTCTCTATGTATAGTATCATATCTTCTGCAAATAAAGACAGTTTTACTTCTTCCTTTCCAGTTTGGATGCCTTTTATTTCTTCTTGTCTGATTGCTGTGACTAGGACTTCCAGTGCTACATTAAATAAGAGAGGTAGAAGCAGATATCCCTGTCTAGCTCCCAATCTTAAGGGGAATGCTTGTAGGTTTTGCCCTTGTGGTATGATGCTGGCAGTGGGTTTGTCATATGTGGCCTTTATTATGTTTAGGTATGTTCCCTCTATTCCCACTTTGCTGAGAGTTCTTCATCATAAATGGATACTGGATTTTATCATATGCTTTTCCTGCATATATTGATATGATCATGTGGTTTTTATTCTTCATTCTGTTTATGTGGTGAGTCACATTTATTGATTTATGAATGTTGTACCAACCTGGCATTCCCAGGATAAATCCCACTTGGTCGTGATCTTTTTGATGCATTGCTGTATTTGGTTTCCTAATATTTTGTTGAGGGGTTTAGCATCTATGTTCATTAGGTTTATTGGCCTATAATTTTCTTTTTTGTAGTATCTTTATCTGGCTTTTGGAATTAGGATAATGTTGTTCTCATAAAATTCACTGTGGTGGGAATGCAGACTGGAGCAGCTAGTGTGGAAAGCAGTGTGGCAATACCTCAAAAAATTGGAAGTGGATCTATCTTTTGACCCAGTGATTCCACTTGTGGGAATATATCCAAAGAAACCCAAAACACTAATTCAAAAGAACATAAGCACCACTTTACTAATTGCAGCATTATTAATAATAACCAAGATATAAAGCAGCCCAAGTGTCCACCAGTAGATTAGTGGATAAAATAACTATGGGACATTTACACAGTGGAATTCTACTTGGCCATAAAAAAGAAGAAAATGTTACCCTATGCAATAGTATGGATGGACCTGGAGAACATTATGCTAAGTGAAATAAGCAAGTCAGAGAAAGACAAATACCATATGATTTCATTCATATGTGGAATCTAATGAACAAACTGAACTAAAAAGCAAAACAGACTCATACATAGAGAGCAGGAGGACAGTTAAGGGGTGGGTGACTAGGGGGTTCAGGAATTGAGCAAAAAGGAAAAAAAGACCGCTGGACAACAGTGTGGTGATTGTGGGGAGGAGGGGGTATAAGGGAACTAAATGGTAACGGTAAAAAATACAATACAAAAAAAAAGAAAGGAGTCTAATTCCTTTATGGCTGGAATTAATTTTCCAACTCTTTTACCAAGCTTCATTTCCTACCCTGTCATCAAAAGTAGCTCCAAATTATTTTTGCTGTTTTCTAGAAATCAAATCCACTCTTTTTTATACTTTTATCATTTCCTCCTTTTTCTCAAAAACTGAGCATATATTTATGTCATCACACAAAGATATAAAATAATTATATATACCATCTTGTATACAGTAAAGAGACTGATAACTATATATATATTTAGGCAAAGCAATAAATCTTTGAGGAAATACACTAGAACATTAATGTTGATTATCTCTGTTGATGGAATTCTGAGTGATTTTTTGCTTCCTTCAATACGTCTATTTCTTCTACCAGAAAACAGAACTTTAAATCATACTTCCACATTATCATTTTTGGTAGTCACCAAGTGGTGCTAAATTACAGTTAACATAACTGTTCAATTAACACTGGACATGGAGAGTTGATAAATAGATAAATTGTTAACATCCTGCCTTACTGAGGAATACACTTCTACTATCATGCCCCCTTTAACACGCATTTAGTCCCTAATTCTTACTCATGTCCCAAGCAAGAATCATATTTACTAACCAAAACAACCCTTTTTATGTTCTTTGTATGTTCCAATACCTGGTAAAATTCCTGTATGTGTGTAGGCCTCCTACTGTTATATGTTGCATCTTAAAACTCAACCAACTTATTTCGTGGGTATGACTTTCTTCCAAATGTTAGTCCATTAACCCTATTTTCTCACCTTCAAATATTCAAGAACACTGAGTATCACAGTGGCATATTGAAAATATGCTTCCTATATTTATCCTAATGCATTTATATTGTGAAAAACAACTACATAGAATGACTCTTAATTTTCCCAGGACCTAGCAGATACCCAGGACCTACTAAATGTGCCAGGTTTATCTGCCAAATGACATGATTATCGATGTTGATAGGTAAAACTGTCTCTTGCTGCTTCTCAAGACCTCTAGCTTTACATATTTAAATATATGTATTTCTTCTCTCTCATAATGAATTATGATCATTTTATTTGTATAGGCAAGTGATTCTTTGCAGGAATTTATTAGTCAATTCTGTTTAAAACAAAGTCAACCCCAATTGAACTTGAATTGGGTGGTGGGCATCTTTTCTTTCAACGAGGGTTGTAAAGGCTTTCCATGCAACTACCTTCTCTACATTCGATACAGTTTACAAATAACAGGACCTTATCTCCTAACTCTCATGTTCTGCAGTCGGTATTCATTTGCTGCACTGCTGCTCCCACGACTCTCCCCTCTGAGACATCCAAAAATATTTTAAGAGCCAATTACCTGAAAGTCACTTACTTAAAACGCATAATTTTATAGCATGAGATATCCAATTCTGATGTGATGATTACTCAGACCTTATCAAAATCATACTGTGCAGCATGAGTCTGCATCTACTGGCAGCATTAAATTCAGTAGCTGACTACACATTCTAAAGAGAAATACATAATTTCTCTTTATTTGTTCCTTATTTACATGAGATTGGATCACTGAAAGATTCTTCTATCCTCCAAGCTTTGGTTATAAAACTGACATGCATCTTCACAAAGCCAGAAGCACTCTAAAATTAATTCATGAAACCCCTTTTCTTCCCCTGTGCTGTATTTACTCTTTTAGCCTTTCCTGCTAGACTTTCAGTTCTGTCTCTTCTTGGGTGTCTTAGCATCATCATTAACTTTCCTAGAACGATGTAAGAAAAAAAAATGTCTATTACATTAATCCAGATGCATACAATACAGAGTAAATTTAATGTTTGATCTACATGTTTCCTGAGAAAGTAAAGTGATTTAAATATCAATGCATACATGGAAATTATGAAAAAAAGTGTGGGTACCTTCATATGGTGTGTGTTTCAAATGAGCTTAGGTTTCATATACACTTGACATGTAACTAGCTGATAACCTACAATTAAGGCAGAAAGGGTTTCAGAAGGAAGGGAGTGGTCACATTGACCTAGAGGTGGGAGAAACTTTTCATGTGAATTGATGCTTGAGCTGAACCTTGAAGGGGGGGTGCTCCTCAGAAAGCAGGGTGAATTATCACATGAATCTCACCCTCTGGGGCCTGCTTTTCGCTATCATTTTAGGGTTAGTTATTGACTCTTTGATTAGAACACTTCAAGAACTATAATCACCAGATATATTCCTAAAGAGGTTTCCCGTGATTGCTCTGAGTTCTGGTTTTCATTAAGTATTACTCTCTCAGGGGCCCTAAGTACATCAAAATACTGAAGCTTATTTTACACAGAGCCTCAAAATAAATACATATTCATGTCAAATATGATGCCCTAGAAATTTTCAGTAAAGCATTTCTAATATACAAACAAAAACTAAGATAATATGTCATTACCTTTTAAATGTCAAAATTATTCATGTGCCAACAGAAAATGAATGGGAGCCTATTTATTTTCAATATCTAAATAATAACTATCAAACATCTACTGATCAACTGCAACATGTGGAAACAGATCTCCTGCTCTCAAGGGGGCTATAAACTAATAAGGGAAACAAAGGTATACAAGGTCTGACCAGAAGATATCCAGCCATGTAGTATGAGAAAGAGAGACATTTATTGAAGAAGCTACAAGATACAGGAAACATTGTACACAGGACAATGACGCCTCGGTCCTCTTCAAAGTAGGCACCTTGGGACCTCACACAGTCTCCCAACTCGCTATCAGTTGCCCTATCGTATTTTCCTGAATCTCATTGATGGTCTGAAATCTCTTCCCTTTCAAAGATTATTTTAGTTGGGAAAAAGCCAGGAGTCACAGGGTGTCAAATCTGGGCTGTATGGGGGCTGAGTCACCTGGGTGATTTGATGTTTCACCAAAAAACTCTACACAAGACGTGATGCATGAGCAAGCACAGGGTTGTGATGAAGCTGCCAATCACCAGTTGCCCAAAGCTGTGGCCTTCTGAATCATGGGAATAATTTCTGCGGAGGAATGCTCAAGCTTAATGCAAAATTTAATGCAGGTTCATTGCTTTATTTGCTCAGTCATTTTGAATGCGATGGCCACAGGGTACATATACTCACTCAACGGCATCTACCGCCCCCACTGACTAGTACAGTGAAGTCATCATTGTTCACACATGCACATTCCAGTCCACTCTCCTTGGCTGCCAGGTTACAATGATGTCACGCAAACTGTTCTTGTTATGTTAACAGTGGCTGGACTTTTCAGGACAAACCTCACACATATTAGATATTCCTGTAGGAGAATATTCTAAGTTCCAAGAGAAGAAATTACAGAATCACAAAACTTCCAGAATTCCATTCAAATTCCATCCTATCAAAAACAATTTTTAAGCATGTAAATAAAAATAAAGAAGACCTTCTCTGTGATGACTATAATTCTTTTATATCAGAGAATTTATCACTGAAAATAGGAATTTTGATACAACAGAGATGTTAATAACCATTTCTGATGCCCTTCAACCAATTTAAGAGCAGGATTCAAGAACATTTCATTTCAGATTAACTCATTTCCCCTAATATCTACTGAAAAGAAAGAAATGTAAGTTATTGCCTCAATTCTAAATGAATTAAATTATTAAATTGGGCTACTATGCTTGTTCTTCAATAAAAAGATAACTTGTAAAACAACTCAACTTCTCCAACATAAATTTAATATCTGGATTTTTCATTCATTACACACCTAATAGAGAACTATTTTTCAAATACTCAGAACCTGGAATAGAAATCTGTTGAATGAACAAATGAATGTTGAAAAATGAATAAATGAATTTCCATGCTGACAAATGGTTGTGGAACACTACTCTTCATCCCCATTCCCACAACAACATAAATGTTGTGACTTGACAAGCTAAATCAGTTCAAAATACATAAATGCATATGTTCCCATATGTTCACATATTTGTATATATGTTCACATATTTTCAAAAAGTATGTTATTTATGCAGTCAAGTGGAAACAATCCTTTGAGTTATTCAGGTCTTTTGTGTTATTAATATGTGCTAGCCATAGTAAAATAATAAACAGGAAACTCAGAATAATTGTGAGATCTTATTTTCAGAAGTGTAGCCTTATCAGACCCAATCTCCCATTTTACTAGTAGAGATTTTTTTAAATATATTTATTGATTATGCTATTACAGTTGTCCCATTTCCCCCCCTTCACTCACTCCATCCTGCCCACCCTCTCCCTCCCACATTCCCCTCCTATAGTTCATGTCCATGGGCCATACCTATAAGTTCTTTTCTTTTCATTTTTTTCCTGTCTTTTTTTAAAAAATTATTTATTTATTTGTATTCAGTTACAATTGTCTGCATTTTCTCCCCTTCCCTCCACCCCACCCCAGCCAGTCCCACCTCCTAGAGATTTTTAACATGACTTTCATAACATAAGTTAAAATAGTTTAGATAGTCTATGAATTAAAATATATAGTGCTATCACCTACCCACATAAATAATTTAAAAGTCAATATAATTCTTTACATATAATATATAAAAGATGTTAATGAATATTAACTCAAAATAAATTATATATATTTCATATATAAACACATAAAAACCTATATTAGGAGACATAACAAAGGTAATCAAGAGGATATAAAAACTCTAAGTATTTATGCTCCCAACATTGGAGCACCTATATATTTAAAGCAAATATTGACAAATCTGAAGGGAGAAATATACAGTAATATGATCATATCAGAGAACTTCAATTTTGCATGTTCAACAATGAATAGGTAGGTCATCCAGACAGAAAATCAATAAGGAACACTGGACATAAACTACACTAGAGACAAGATGGACCTTACAGACATTCACAGAACATTCCATCCAACCACAGCAGACTCCACACTCTTCTCAGGCAGTAATGAAACATTCTGCAGGATAGATCAGCTGTTAGGTCACAGAACAACTGGACCCGTATCTTATACCACACACAGAAGTCAACTCAGAATGAAGACTTGAGCATAACACCTGAGAACCCTAAAACTCTAAGAAGAAAACATAGAGGAAAAGCTCCTTGATATTAGTCTTGGCAAATGACTTTTGGGATTTGACACCCAAAACACAGGCAGAAAAAGCAAAAGCAAATAATGGGACTACATCAAACTAACAAGTATGTGCACAGCCAAGGAAACCATCAGTGAAAAAGTAACCTATGGAATGGGATAAACTATCGCCTACTACATACCAGGTAAGGGATTAATACCCAAAATATACAAAAACATCATACAACTCAGTAGCAAAAATAAAAATAAAAAACAAAAATCAAACAAACAAAATAAAATGAATAACCCAATTTTAAAATGGATCAAAGACGTAAATACACATAGTTCCGAAGAAGACATACAAGCCCCCAAAAAGTACATGAAAAGGTGCTCAAGGCCCCTCGTCATCAGGGAAATGCAAACACAATGAAACACCACGTCATAACTGCCAGCATGTCTAGTATCAGAAAGAGAGGGTAACAGATGCTGGCAAGGAAGTGGAGAAAAGGGAAACCTTGTACACTGTTGTTGAGAATGTAAACTGGTACAACCACTATAGAAAACAATACGGAGGTTTCTCAAGAAATTAAAAATAGACCTACCATATGACCCAGCAGTCCCACTTCTGAGTACACATGCAAAGCATACATATTTGCATATAAACAAAATCATTCTCTTAAAGAGATAGCTGTACTCCCATGTTCATAGCACCATTATACAGAATATCCAAGATATGGAAACTTCCTAAGTGTCAGCAGGTAAATAGGTAAAGAAAATGTATATGCAATACAATATACCACAATAGAATATTATTCAGCCTTTTAAAGGAAGAAAGTCCTTTCATTCGCAACAACATGAATGAACCTGGAGAGCATTGTGGTAAGTGAAATAAGCCAGAGAGAGAAAGAAAAATTCTGGACGGTATCACTTCTATGGGGAATCTAAAAAAGTTGAACTCATAGGAACAGAGAGTAAACAGTGGTTGTCAAGCACTGGGTGGTGGGGAAAATGGGGCTGGGTTAGTAAAGAGCACAAACTCTCAATTATAAGATGAATAAGGTCTGAGGATGTAATGGTGATAACACTGCCTTGTGCAGTAGAAATTTGCGTAGAGTAGAACTTAAACGTTCTCATCCGAGAGAGAGAGACAGAGAACATAAAGTACCTGGATGAGTGTACCCATGATTTAGGATCATGGAAATGCAACAGCTGCATCTTGCATGCAGATTGATAATCTGGTTTGTCTTCTTTTTTATTGTATTTTTTCCATTACCATTTATCCACCCATATCGTCTTCCACCTCCACCCATCCCCCTTCCCCCTGCAATCACCACACTGTTGTCCATGTCCATGAGTCCTTCTTCCTTTTGCTTGATCCTTCCACCTCCCAACCCCCTGCTCAGAGCTGTCACCCTGCTCTCTATCTGAGTCTGTCTCTATTTTGCTTGTTAGTTCAGTTTGTTCATTAGATTCCACATACGAGTGAAATCATATGGTATTTGTCTTTCTCTGACTGCCTTATTTCACTTAGCATAATGTTCTCCAGGTCCATCCATGCTGTCGCAAAAGCAAAATTGTATTCATTTTTTACAGACAAGTAGTATTCCATTGTGTAAGTGTACCATAGTTGTTTTATCCACTCATCTACTGACGGACACTTGGGCTGCTTCCAAATCTTGGCAATTGTAAATAATGTTGCCATGAACATAGGCGTGCGTATATTCTTTCAAATTAGTGTTTCAGGTTTCTTGGAATAAATTCCCAGAACTGGGATCACTGGGACAAAAGGCAGATCCACTTTTAATTTTTTGAGGTACCTCCATACTGCTTCCCGCAGTGACTGGACCAGTCTGTATTCCCACCAACAGTGCACAAGAGTTCCCCTTTCTCCACATCCTCACCAGCACTTGTTGTTTGTTGATTTATTGATGACGGCCATTCTGACAGGTGATTGCTCACTGTGGTTTTAATTTGCATTTCTGTGATGATTAGTGACAGTGACGTTGAGCATCCTTTCATTTGTCTATTGGCCCTCTGTATGTCCTCTTTGGAGAAGTGTCTGTTCAGGTCCTTTGCTCATTTTTAATTGGAGTGTTTGTTTTGTTGGTGCTTTATAAATTGTTTTTAAAGTTTGGATGTCTCCTTATCAGATATATCAGCAAACATGTTCTCCCATTCAGTGTTTGTCTTTTCATTTCGTCAATGGCTTCCTTGTTGTGCAAAAGCTTTTCAATTTGATGTAGTCCCATTTGCTTATTTTTTCTTTTGCTTTCCTTGCCTGTTTCATACTCTTAACCCAAATATCGCAAGCAGTGTTTGCCTTTGGGCATGTCATTTTCTAAATTGTTGAATATTCAGCATCTCTGAATAAAATAACATAAAATATTATTGATTTGCCTGAGTTGTCTTTCTGGAACACTCAAGAGTATGTTAAAAAATGTGGGCACAGCTGAGGCAAAGAGACCCAGACCTTCCTCTTGGCAGGGACACTGCTCTTGGACAGTCCCTCAGTGAGAGAGGGCGGGGATGCTGGACTGCTCCCCATGCACGAGGCTCGGCAGAAAACATAAAGGCGAGCTGCCAGTTCCACTTCACCCCTCAAGGGCATCACTTGGCGGGGACACTGGCCAACTTCTAGGTGCTGGCAACTGTGAAAACAACTAGAATTCTGAGACACCGTCGCTTTTGTGTGTGTCGACTTTTGGGTTGCTGTTTGCTCAGTATTGATTTAGAAGGGCAACAATGATTTCAAAGGCAAGAAAAAGTGTAAGGAGCCCTGTGTCTGAGGGTGACATCTGATTCATCACAGAGGATTTCCCTCTTTGCTTCCCAATGAGTCACTTGTTTGCCGAAACCTGGGATACACTTTAGAAAAATCAATAAAAAGACATTTTTGCTATGAAACACTGTATGTCTAGTCTCCTGATTTCTCAAAAGTCAAAGCATGCAGATAAAATGTAGTTCATCCATCACTTTAAATTTCAGCATTAGCATAAAGACAGAACATGACAATTGACTATGAGGTCTCTTATTTATCGTGTGTCTTTGTTAAACAAATATCACGCTAGTTAAATCCCTGAACTAGACCCCAAGGACCTATTTGCTCAACTGGATTTATAGAACTGCAAAACCTGAGAAGTCTTGTGTTTCTTTCATAAAGTGAAAATTGTGCCAAATACACAGGCATAATTCAATTAAACAAGATGATTCTACCCTTGCAGCTCCCAAAATCTCCTTCCTGCCTCTAATCTAAATATTTACAGTGCACATATAATTGAGGTGAACTACAGCTATAGTCTTTGCTAGGCCTTACTATACCCAGGATACTAAGCCTGAAGTTTCTGGTTCTGAACAGTATAATTAATTAATTAATTAATTAGAAGATCTCTTATTGCTTGATCAGCTCTGGAAATTCAAAATCATGTATACTGCTTTTATAAACACCAAGCATGCCTTTACCTGATGAGAGGAGAGCAGGGGAACTCAAAGGCCTGGTTTTGCTTTACAAAATAATGAAGGACCTCCCTTAGACACTCCCACACGGTTGCAAATGCACCAATGGGAAGTGTTCGCTTTGCTTTACTATCATAACCCCGTGATAACACAGCACTGTTTATCTACTGCTTACTTAGCACAGTCGCATTCAAAATACTTTGCTATTAATTAGTTATTACCAGTATGAACATTATACCCGTTTCAATATTTTCTCCTTATACTAAGGAGTGAATAAGTTGAGCTTATCCATGAAGTCTTCCCGACTCCTGTCAGCCAGCCTCTCTCTCTCTCTCACTGGCTGATTTTTCAAGTGCAGATAATGTGGCTTATTAAGGAAGCACTTACGGCTTTTTACTTTTTGTCTTGCTGCTCCTCACCAAATGGAACATAAAATAATTTGTTTTCTTATATTTCATTCTTTGTAACTCTTTGTCTGGGCAACACTGAAAACTAACAGGCACCACCAGGAAAATGACTGAATCGCGAGAGACTCTTACATATTCTGGAACTAGTCTTGAAACAGGTCTGCCGCAGGAAGTGATTGTCAGACTTCTGCAGGGTGCTAAGTCTGCTGAGTGTTCTCATGTCGTGTGAACAAGAAAGAGGGTATTTCAGTATCGAGGGGGGAAAAGGCTGGAACACAAAAGCGAATGGGTTGTGGGAAAAAGAGTCGTCTCTTAAATAAGATAATGCATAACAAACCTTGTGAATGAATTTCTCATTAATTTAGTTCCTGGTGATAGAAAACAAGACACAAGTAATTAAAAAGTTCATTCCCCATTCCCACTGTATCCAAGGACTTCAAGTGTCAGCAGTCGGGGCTGCTGAGTGAGCACCTACAATGAGATGGGGACGTCTAACAGGCTTCAACCTGGACCTGACGTCAAGGCGGAGCAAGGACATCTGCTGGAGCCTCTGAGTCCCAGTGGCCCTACTAGTAAGTGATTGACTTGGACTGGGCCATGCTGCTCTCAGTAATGCTGCATCAAACAGGATTCGGGAAAATAAAGTTGCCTTATCCTCTTGTATTCACATTTCTCTCCCTTTTAATAGGCTCTTCCTGGCAAAGTTGTCCACAGTAAAAGAGACCTATTTTTCACAGAGGAAAAGATATTAATCATTATGTGTCCTGTGCCGAGAGGAATATGTATCAAATTTATTTCAGAGTTTTTTAAAGGTATTTTTAAAGGAAAAATTGGATGTGAGTGAAAGGGGAAAGATCATTAAGAGATGAGAAGAGTTTCTGTTTGGTAGTTGTTTTTATCCTGAGCTGTTTGGTTTTGTTGTTGTTCATTTTTGGTTTTTACATAAGAACCACAATTTCCTAGTGAAATTTCAGAACTAGAAGGAACAAAATGCTGACTGTCTGAGGCTGACTTCTCCGCACCTCCTTGCCCTCTCGGGAGGGCGTCACACGGTGGAGTGAGATGCTCAAAGGAAATGAGAAGCCCTGACACCAGGGAGCACTGAGCAAAGTCTCCTGGAACACGAATAGCTCCTCTTGCCGGGGAAGTGTTTTCCTGAGAAACATGGACTGTGCAGGCCACTATATTCCATGACTTCTTCTAGGGGGTCTCTCACAGCCCTGGAACAACAAAGCAGCAGAGCTGGGGTGGCCACGCCCTTCTCTGTCACCTGCCAGGCCCCAGAACTCCACAGAGGATGCGCACAGTGGACTTTCTTAACGAAAGGAAAAGGAGGGCATGGAGCTAGGAACACTAGGAAGAAAACTAAAGTCGGTTAGTAACCAGCACTCCTTTTTTGACACTTGATTCCCAAACCATCATCCCATCACAAAGAACTGACTTTAATTTTAATTTCCTGTCAGTATTGGGCATCACACAGGAGATGCGGGATTTCAGCATGAGTCCAATGTGTCTACAGAAACAGGTGTGAGCAGCCCTCTGCACAAGAGGTGCACCTAAAATTCTGAGAAAAAGGCCGGATAAACCGCAGCGAAGGTTTTCAACAAGCAAAGTATTAACAAAAACAAACTGTCAAGCTTTACTTTCAAATGACTCTGAATAATGGCTTTTAAGAAACAAGGAGAGAAAAGGAACGATCCAACTGAAGATATATGATTGGTTCTATTTTATTTTCACTTTTTCATAAACTCTTCAATAATGAAAATCCTATAAACCAGAAGCACTTAAAAATCGGTTAAAATCAGAGAAAGAGCTGGTATGTCTTCACTCATTACACAAAATGAGGCTTTCATTTTCCCCTAACACCAACATACCTCATCAAGTCTATTTCGGTAACTTTCCTTCCAAGTTTTTATCTTAAACATTCATTTTTAAACTCATCCAGAATTTATATAGAAGCATTCTTTTTTCATCTTTCTATTTTTATATTTTATTGAGCCATCTCTGCTATCAAGACTATTTCATAATTGGGTTCCTTACCTTCTGATTACTTTAACCTGTCCCTGAATATAATTAGACTCAATTTAGCATCTGACTAAATTCCCTGTTTTTCACTTCACGGTGATCTTCCCAACCCTTGGTCCTCTTTTTTTTTTTTTTTCTATCCAAATAACACCAGATGATTTTATTGTCATCTCTTCTCATTTTACATTCAGATCTTTTCGCATAAAACCACATGGAAAACTGAGGGGGAAAACCAGGGGTAAAATGTTGACATGGAAATAGTAAAATTCTTCACCAGTTGATTTCCAAATATTTTTCTGAAATCCATCATCTTGCCTCTGTCAACAGACTTCAGTGTTCCTTCTTAAACATCCTCTTTTGTTCCTGGAAACTCAGGGAAGACCAGCAACAACAATATAATCCCTTGCTTTATTTTTCAACAATTTAAAGAAAAATCTCTCCCCCTCCTCTGCTCAATACAACAGATGGCCTGGGGTCTTAAGTTTCTTTGCCAACCCACTCTTTTCTCTCACATTTGTAGCAGCTAAATACTGAAATTCCCTGGCTAATTTTCCTTGATTGTATTACGGCTAATAGAGATACCTAGACATTCATTCTAATTTGGAGATTCCGTAAGGTAATATGAATGCAATAGGTCTCTCCTGCTCTTTTAATCACACCGCTTTCCAGCAGAGGCACATGCTTAATGCATTCCTAGAGGCATTTACACCTCAAGGCCTCCTTGTTGGGTTTGGTACCCTATTGTGACAATTTGAGAATCCTGTCCCTTAATAAATGCTTTAACTTTTAGATTGATGTTTTCAAACTTGGTCAAAATCATAGGTGTTTCAAGTAGATAATTCCTGATGCACCTAAAGTGCAAATTCAACATAGAGCAAAAAAAAAAAAAAATCCCAAAAGACAATAAATGGAGGAAGAGGTTCATGTGACCCAGACGTTTCTTCCCAAAGGGAGTATGGAGTAGATAACAAAACCTTTCCTCAACCAAGACTTGCTTAAAGAGCCAAGTCCTAATTGAAAGAAGAGGTTAGACAGAATGATGGGTCAATGTACCCGCCACCCTACAGAGTGGCATGCTAGTGGGGGACTGAGAGGCCACGTCAGAGAAAGCTCCACACCTAGAAATGGGTGGCCAGGTGGCCACGCTGTGGAGATGACAGCTTGAATGGGCACCAGGGGCGAGGCTCCAGGCTGAGGTCTGTGAAATGAGTCTACTCAGGACCCACAGCCTCCAGGGGCTACTCAGCCACAGCCTGGCTTGCTGTTAGGCAGAGGAGGACATCTCTGTCTGACGGAAAGAGACTACGGTGTCAAATGCAGACTTCGTATTCAGTGTGTGCCTTTAGGATAACCTCTAACATCGAAGACTGACCCAACGCTAACGGAACACTAACCTCCATCACGGCATTATCATCCAAGATGCACATTAGCTCTCATTACTTTAATCTAATTTAACCAGAGTTGATAACCGCTTCACCACAATCTCCATGTAACATTAAAAAGTCAAGTTTTCTCACTTGACAGAAGTGTCTATACCCTCTACAGAGACTCACAAATACCTATGAACAGATCATTATTTTAGAGATGATCATTTTAGCAGCATTACACGTTATCCCAGCTAACTGCAGACTATGGAATTGTCCAGACCTGAGTCGGTTCTGCCTTTACTAGTTATTACCTGTGTGACCTTGAGCAGCTAGCATAATCCCTCTAAGCCTTGATTCCCTTATGTGTATAATATGTGTAAAAATACCTCTGTTATAAAATTGGTGCAAGGATTCAATGACGTAATGAACAGTGCACGATCGATGATTGAAGGTTAGCTCGTATGGTGGAAGGTGAGGGTGGTGAAAGAGATGTGGCTTCAGGACGGTAAAAATAAAAGATAAATGCGTAATAACAGGGTCACAAAGGGTTTACACAGACTGCATGACGACTGGCCTGACTATATGTTGTGTGTGGCAATAAGGCAACCAATTCACTGACTAATACAGGCCTTGGTCAGGCATAGATCCGCTGGAATGAGGACAATGGCCTGTGAATTAATGTCTGATGAGAGGGGGGCCTGCTTGCCTTATCTGGTCGGATGAAAGATTGAGCAGTTTTGGTAAAAATAGATATTTGGGGTGGCTGCACTGCCATTTTTATTACTCACTTCCCTAGGGACATGTCCCCAAGCAGATGACTTCATGCCTCTTTATTGACCTTTGATATAAAACCACAAAAAAACCAGGTGTCCTGGGACTTCCTGGCAGTTCTTCTACCTTCAGTCTCCAAGGCCAAGTTAAAAACTGTGTGTGTGTGAGTGTGAGTGTGCGTGTGTTTCTGAGATGGGTTACAACTGCTCAGGCCCATCCACAACTGTTCAGCTGACACAGCAGAACCACCGTCCCTAGCACGCTGCCGTCTTAACCCTGAAAGAAGGAGGCCACAAGCAAGCAGTCATTCCAGGCCGCACCTTAAACCACCTGTATTCAGAGAGTTCAAGAGCCGCTCGCCCAATACAGTTGGTCAAATTATCTTTTATAACATACCTTCAGTGAGCTATGTATTTCAATAGACGGCTATCAAATACACGCAGGCTCCCTAATTCCCTAACTTCCTTAAATTCCTGGATGAGAACTGAAAATTTGGTATTTTCAGTCCTTGAGTAGTCAAATACACTTCTTAAGCCAAAAGTTAAAAATAATAATCGTTCCCCTAAATGAACTGAAATCAGCAAAATATGCCAATTTTACCTTCTAATTTATAATGGATATTTTTCTACAGTACACTATTTGATGAAATCTAAACAATCCTAATTCAGGGATATGAATTATGTCCATTACAGTTTTCATTTTGCAAAGAAGTACAAAGAAATTATATAATAGCCCCCATCTTGTATCATCTGGCTTTATGTGGTATAAGTATATCACGGATTAAGCCACTCATAACAGAGAAATCACCAAAATTGAAACTGGAGTAATGCAAATCTAACAAAGGATTTCTACAGGACAAACTGTGTTTTGGAGGGAAAATAATTAAAACAGTTTTGAAATGTACAAATTAAGGAAGTCGCTTATTAGGTAAAATCCTTAACCCAACTTTATGATGATCACACTAGGAAGAAGGAGGAGGAGGAGAAGGAGGAGGAAAAGGAGAAAAAGAATATTTAAATAATATTATTCACATATTCTTGTCACCTCTTCCCAAGGTTAATAGGACAGAGGCACAAATGTTCGTGTGTACACTTTCCATTTTGTGGCTTCTCACATTCAGAAAGGAAGCAATCTTTTCCCACAGGCAGTTCTGAGTTGGATAAAAGGAAACAAAGCAGGAAACATCTTTCTTATTAAATAATGCTGTTCTCAGTATTGGTTTCCAACGAAGAAAAAAAAAAGGAGTGGAAAAAACCTAGGTCCATTCACCTAACCCTGGGATGGAATTTAAATGGCCACTCAGACAAACCAGTTAAAACCAGACACCTAAAACCTGACATCCTAAAATTGCTACTGAAAACTTAAAATTACTGTATGATGATTGAATGATTGCTTTTCTAAGTTTAGGAACATTACCCACCTAAAATGCCTTACCTAGACAATTTAAAAACTAGAGATGAAACATAAAAATTCACTTATCCTATACCTTATAAATCACTTTCAACTGAAAAATGGAATACACTAATATTTTAAAAGCTACTTCCCTATGCATGCATAGAGTGCTCTATTTTATGAAGTTCACTCCTCTCTGGAGGTAATAGCACCACCAGATTTTTAGCTGTTGCAGAGAAAAGAACTAAGAATTGTATTAACATCACACACTATGTTCATAAAATATACAAAATAAATTCTCTAACAAACTTGCATTTATAGTGTATTATATGAGAATGTTCAACTTCCAATGTAATATGAAAAAATATGATAAATAGCATTTTGGCTCCTAACCATCCTTAGTCTCATTTCTTTCTTTGCCCAAGTGAAAGCCAAAAAATTGTAACCCTTTCCTTCCTCCTCAAATAGTATTTAATAGCAAAAACATCAATAAAGACCTGCCTTCTAGTTCTAGCCCTGGCATGCTCTTGCTGCCTAACCTTTAATAAATAACTTCTTCATTTTGTAATTCAGATACCATTGACTGAGTCTGTACAATCCCCACATATGGACAACACCTTGCTTCTCTCTCCTCCGATCTGCTGGCAGAGGTCTGAAGAAGGGAGCAGAACAGCAATTTCTGCGGAAACCTTGCAAGCCCAGGTCCTGAGGTAGAATGACCTAAGGCAGTGGCTGGGTGGTCCCAAAAGAACCCTGGAGGAAGGAGTTGATTTTAGAGAAAAGCAGTCAAAAGGCAGGAGTCTTTGAGAAGGAGAAAGGCTGGGACAAGAGCTACAGAGGAAACCTGAGGCTAAATCTGTCCCTTGTGACAAGCCTCTCTGGAGGAGCACAGCCCCATCACCAGGTAACATTAAAATGGAATCCCAATATGTAAATACTCTTCAAAAGTAAGCTGAGTGACAGCTGTCAGAGGAGGGAGGGGAGGGGGGGACTGGATGAAAGAGGGTGAAAGGATTAGCCGAAGAATTACGTGCGTAATTCATATAGACAACAGTGTGGTGATGGCCAGAGGGAAGGGGAGGGGCGGGAGATGGGTGGAGTCAGGCAAAGCAGGGTGGGGAATTGGGGACATCTGTATTAGTGTCAACATTAAAAATACAGGGGAAAAAAGAATGGAAAAATAAAGTTAATAAAACTCTGAAAAAAAGTGAACTTCTTCCCCCAAGATATGTACCTTGCTATTAATATTACTCTTCCGCTGAAACTTTAAACAAATACTTTTCCTGGTTCCTCGAAGGTGGTAAATTCTCTGCCCTGCCGAGGTGCACTTGTTCTGACCGGTGGACCTTCCCGGTCAGGGCTGGGCTTCCGGAGGGGCCAGTGAGTGCAGCTACTCGGCACCAGTTCCACTTCAGATCTGTCCAGAGAGGAGGTGTCACACCTGCCCTCTCAGGGGCCGGTTCCTCTGGCGTCAACATCATGGACTCTCAGATTAAGCAGTGGCCTCAACTGCTCATTCAAATCCACTCACTCCTGAGTCTCCTTATACTTCTTATACCAAGGCTACCTGATCACATGGTGTCCAAATCCACCATGCACTGTGTCACAGACTCCTCAAGGTCAGCATTGGTGCCAAAAGTGACAGGGATCTCAAAACCGAAAACTCTTTGGCCACAGGAAACGAGGTTTCATTAGACTCTGTCCACTGATCTAGGAAACAGGAAAACCTAAAGCAGAACTCACGACAAGTGCCGGGAGATCAAGGCCCTGCGAGCTAACACGGAGGTGAACACAGCATTAGTGAGGAAGCCAGACAAGGCAGAACGACCTTTGGGCTTCTCTCCTATGGGCAGTTGAGCGCCTTCTTCCCAGTTGGCCCAACCATCATTCACTGCATCCTCGCTCATCTCTTCTCCACACTGCAGCATGTCATCAAGATGCCATGTGGCCAAGCCACCTCCCCATGGGTCCAAACATCTCAGTAGTCTCAACAATTTGTCTTTTAAATGTCTGTAGGACCCATCCACCCAGGCCCCTGACCACCTCTCATTCTCACTTTGTGCCCTCTCCCTTGATTGTCTCATTCTTCTGAGCCTGCACTTGCCTCCATTCAGTTTCATGGATGTATCATGTGCCCTCCTGCCTCAAGTCTTCACCTATACCTCCCACCACCCACCCTGCACTGTGCCTGAGTGCTTCTGCTGCTTCTTCAGATTCAGGGCAAACGTCACTTCTTCATGGAAGGACTTTCTCACTCCTCCAGTTCGGTCAAATCCCCATGTCAACTGGCTCTTTCATTGCTATTTAGCACAGTGGTGGGCGCAGTATGTCTCATGGGATGGCTGGATTACTGTTTCTCTGTTGCACCGGGTCTTGCTGTATTGCTCAGCACTTTATACCCAGTGGCCAGCACAGTACTGGCACATACGGACATTCAGCGCAACGTGTTACATGAATGAATACAGGAATAACAGATGACCAATGAACGAACATGAATGAGCATACCCTCTGGTCTTCAGCTTCCTCAACTGTAGATTGAAGGTTTAGAGAAGATAGTATCTTTCATAGTCACTGCAAATTAAATAATTATTTATGCCTATGTCCACATAACCCAGTATAACCCATGCTTACATTCAGAATACATTCACTCAACATATGTTGCAAAGTAGAAATGCAAAGATAAAAGATGAAAATATTGCCCTCAGGATATTTACAATCCAATTACAAATGGAGACAAGTTTATTAGAATAGAGATTGCCGGTGACTCTGACATGGGCCCACCCTGAAAGCTATTAAGGGACCCAGTACCCTATCTAACCTTTCCTGCAAGAGAACTAACAGCAGAGAGGAAGGAGAGAAATGTCTACAAGGCTTTCCAGAAGGCGAGACCCCAGACCCGAATGTTGGGTTAATCAGCTAAGAAAGGGAAGGGAGAAGGAGGACTTTCTGAGGGTCGGTACCCAGGCAAGCAGGTAAAGAACTTGTTATTTCCAAGCAGTGACGGCAGCTGCACAGAGCTGGATGCAAGTGGTTCATCCCAGATGATAAACTCACAGGCGTTTTTATTGTTTCTCTTGGACCTAAAGTTTGGACAAGGGTGTCCAACCCAGTGCTCACAGGCCACATGCAGCCCAGAATGGCTATGAAAGTGCCCCAACACAAAACTGTAAATTTACTTAAAACATTATGAGACTTCTTTGTGTTACGCGTCACAATATATTTAATGTATGGCCCCAGACAACTCTTCTTCTTCCAGTGTGGCCCAGAGACACCAAAAGGTTGGACACTCCTGATACTTTCTTACCAGCCTGATGCACCTGAAGCATTGAAAGCCGCGACATGTCTATTGTTAATACTAGAATACAGATGCAGGGATGCTCAAAGGTCAGGGCTGGGAGGAGCCATGGCATTTGATGAGACACGTATCATGGCAAGTGCCATTTACACACAATGTTTTAGATTATTCTGATGATTCTTCCCCTTCATCCAATAAAACTTCCTGAAACTTCCAGAGAAACTCAGAAGACCTCTGGCCCCATTCTATGGATGAAAATTGAAGGCAGGGACCAATACTTGTCAATATTTTTCAAGTAATTGATGCTATAGCTATGAGAATGTCCAGCACTTTCAGTTTCCAAGAAATCAGGACTCTCATATATCTGCTTCATATTATTAATTTGAATGCATGCTTCAGTGTAACTGCTATTGTTTTATGGACCAGGGACTATGAGCGGCATAAATGGGCTCATCAGCATATTGACAGAATAAGAACCAACGAGGAGATGGAAGGGACCAATGAATGCTGGAGCCCCACTTTTAAACCCTGCACCCCTTACTTCTACCCTCACCCCCATGGCTGGAGCTGGAAACAACTACCTGGGAGGAGATAAGCAGGCAGGTGGCAGAGGAAGAAGCCCAGGAGCAAGTGTGCAGATGTGACAGATAACTCTATAGCCAATATGGCTCAGGAGGATGCGTGTGGCCCTATTCCCCAACTGTGCCTGCAAATCTGGGTGACAAGGTGACCTTCAGTGGATTCTTCTCTTTCAGCCCATCTCAAGGCCACATCTCACATTTGTTACTGGAGTTGCCGTTTCTAGCTGACACCCAGAAGTTTTCACATACTTATAACGGTCGCATATTTGAAATTGCTCTCTTAGGGAGCAAATTCAGTTAACTGCACAGACAAAAAGCAAGTAAAATTACTTTAAATGCTAATGTTTTTTTAAAGGACAAATTAATTTCCAAAACCAAAATAAATGGTAAAGGCACTAAAACATCATGGCAGACCTAAAGCACACGTTATAGTAGAGGCTTCAGTTGACCAAGTCAAGTTCAAAACCAATGAGTTCCTGTCTCAGAGCAAATAGTTACAAGAGTAAGTACAAATATCAGAAAATAAAGGGTGAATGTTAGATATTCTGTCACAATCTGGTACCAGGCTATACAGGATGTCACCCACCACTATCAGATTGAACATTTTCCTAAGTTCCCTTTCTTTGCAGCGATGATTACCATACCTAAGTGTCACCTATTGAAAGAAATCATGGGAAATTTTATCTGGCTTAAGAATATGTGTATATACAACTAAATGTAAACATTTCCTTACCCCTCACTCACAACTTTTTTCTCTACAGACACAAGTGACAGCTTATGGTTAATGTCTCAGATGGATCTCATGAGAATAAAGAAATATCTTCTACCTGTTTTCAATCAGAACATATAGTTGCCTTTTTAAGTCCATACTTTAAAAACATCTCCAAGGTCTTCTATCCTTCCAAATACAATATTAAGGTTGTTTACATCCCAGATCAAGCAAGAACTGAAACACAATTCCAGTATGACATTATGCATGCCAATCATGTGGACTCTGCTCAGCTTCGGAAATGCCAAGCCCAGTGACAAACGGCTGTCATCCTGGCTCACACCCTCAGACGGCAGGATGAATTGTCAGATTTTCCTTCCAGACGTCTGGAAGGTGAAATCTATCACATGAAATGACGACCAGTTTAATAGCAGAAGAGGAAGAAGTACCAGAACCTGTTCTATACTCACAAAAGGTCATTGTGGGTCTAGGACTTTCTGCAAACATGATTTGGAGTAAGATTTTGTCCATTGAGGGAAGAGGGAAGAAAGAGGCCTTTGGGTCTCAAATTTCACATTTCAGGTTTCCCTGAAAGCTAGGCCCTGCCCATGTCTCCCGTCAGCCATCACACCTGCAGATTCACGGAAGACTCTCCTTTAGCTGCTTGCTTCATAGTAGTTGCAAAGTTGCCATGGCCGCTATGTGGAAAACAAAATTTCCCTGAGAAAATCAGAGGGAAATCCTGTTCTTTTGTAGTCTGGACTTTTGCTTCTTCTTTTTCTTTTTTTTTAACTATATACAATTGGGTTAGGTTCTACCTAGGGGTAAACATCTTTAAAATTAAAGAAGTTGGTGATCACTTGTGAACGCTGCTTCTACTATAAAAATATGAGCACCTTCTTGTCAGCATGATGAGGACATGATATTGATCATGCAGACCCACCTGTGCCACAGCAAAAGCCACTTGGTCTGCATAGGATAGCATTAGTCTTCCCTCTAAGTGGGCATGGTAACCAACCTGAGGTATGGGCTAAAAAGGAGAAGAATGTTCTAGACACTAACCGGTACATGATTTTATGTTATTTCAGTAGCACAGCCTTTGTTACATCAACGTGTGTCTTTCTCCTCCTTCCCTTGACATTCAAAGACAATATGTCCCCAATAGAATAATATGGACAATGATGCATAGGTAACACCTTATTAGAGTGGTTACTTTAAGATCACTAGGGTTCCCAACTTTATCAGGCAAAATTTGAACACATTTCTTTCTTTTTGCAGAGTAGAAACAGTCACTTTATCTCTCTAAATCTCAGCTTTTTAACCAGAAAACAACGGGTCTCTCCAACCAACAGTTGTTATGAAGCTCAAGTAATACAATATGTGAAAGTATTTTTGAATCTTTTTGAGGACCCATCACAAATACACAGGAATGTAACCATTAAAGTGACTGGAAATGTCATTCGGTTAATGTAGGTAGGGAAAAATGGGATGCTGAGACAATTATCTGAATAAAGGAGGAAGAAAAAGTGTAACTTTGGCTATTAAAAATAATCTCTGCTCTAAATTACCTGGACTGTCTTTTTATGTAATCCAAACACACCAAATTATCATTGTGTTCTTCCTCTTTGCCCTTCTTTCAGGAGAGTTGAAGCTGAAGATATTATTATTGTCATCATTATTATTGTACAGTACACCTGCCAGCCACAATTCAATAACTATCGAACACATGGCGATTGCTTTCCATGATAAAAAATAACAGGCACATGTTGCCTTGTTAAATGACACATCTAATAGGTTTGAAAGCTGCTTCACAGCAATCATTCACAGCGATGATTTATATTTTCATGACTAAATGCCTACAACACAACCTTTTCATGATCTAATTCTGCTCCAGAGGACTATTTTGCTACACAGAAGTGCTCTGCTACTCTCATTTGTTCTTACGATGAATTCAGCATTATGAGTGTCACCGCAGTTAGAAGCATCGCAGTACACATCTTTGACTTTAACCTTAACCCTGACATTGTTACAGTACCATTTACAGAACTTACAATTGATCAGTCATAATAGTACCTCGTTTGAGCCTGTATCACAAAGCCAACTGGAGAATGACTTTGACTCTGCTCTCTCATCTTCACAACCCTCTATATCAAAGCTCCCTCTCATCCAATGTTCTTTCCATTGTGAGCAAATTGGGATCCACTCTGTTCTATTTATTTCCCTGCCAGGACAGGGCTATCTGCATCTTACAAATAACCCTGAAAGGCAACTGGATACTTTGCTTTCCTGGGCACAGTTTTTGCTAGAGGGGGTGTTGTTCCTGTTTATAACTATTGATCTAGGGGAAGAAAAAAAAAACTAAGCAGGCCTACTGTCTAAATTTAGACCCATAACCACCCATCACAGGGGAAATGGACAAGGGGAAAAAAGGGCCATGGAGCTAAAGTTAGAATCGCCAGGTTCCATCTGACTTGGAAGAGCTAAGGTGATGTAATGAAAGGTCAGATTAAAGATAAGTAGCATTTTCATTTGCTGAAAGACAAAACAAGAACCCAAGAAGTTCGGACAATGAGAGGGGACCATTTTGATTCAGTGGTACCAGGCACAATGGGTTAGCATCATCCTGCCCAGACCTCTCTGTAGCTCACAGATATTTCTCCCCTTGTGCGATCGTGGCTGTTGTGTTCTTTGGTAGTTATGTGTAAGCCATTTGTAATAAAGCAAATTATAGAAAATAATTTATAATTGAAGACACCATGATAGCTCTTCAGTTGCCAAACATCTTTAATTGTTCTGACATTAATTATATGCCCCTTCCAAGAGGCCAACGCTTGGTAAATGAGTTTCAATGTGACATGCGAGGTAATCATTTGATGTGGCTTGCTCTATGATGGAAATAACAGCCTTCACAAAAAGTGGGTGTACCTCGGACTCTGCTGAGAAGGAAGAACAAGATAATGATGGACCTAGGAGCTACAGCAATCATGAAATGAAATGAATGTTAATGTGGTTTGTTCCTTCCGGTCTCATAGTTTCATAGACTTGTGGTGCTTGGTACAGCCATCACAGAATTCGTCCGATACATTTATTACAGATAATATCAGCCTTACTTTTGCATTTTTACAATTTGCTTGTCAAATAAAACAATGCTAATAATAAAACATATGTCTTTCAATATACTTCTAAAGTTGAGACTTCTGATTATTGCCAAAGAATAGAAAGGAAGAATTGAAAAAAAAATTAAATACATTTCAAATAGTTCAGAGTACATTGTCTTTCACCAAGCAAGCATCATAGAATACTCACATAATAATCCTTTTTAAGAAATGACATATGATTTTTACTCATAATAACCACAGACAATAGGAAACCATTTTCCCAAAGACAGACACTTAAATATTTCTTTCTGCTACTAAGGCTGCTATGAAGACGCCATCACACACTTACTAAAATCATTTAACAGGTTAAAAATAAGACAAAACGTTCTTCTAATTAGCAGTATGGATTGAAGGCTTTCGCACGTCATTTCTTCTCCTTC
This sequence comes from Desmodus rotundus, assembly GCF_022682495.2. Taxonomy (NCBI): domain Eukaryota; kingdom Metazoa; phylum Chordata; class Mammalia; order Chiroptera; family Phyllostomidae; genus Desmodus; species Desmodus rotundus. The sequence continues at coordinate 17,688,929 of NC_071399.1, read as the reverse complement.
GTCAACATGATATGTGATTAAAGCACTGAGTTTACTCATTCTGAGAACTTGAACCTGCACATTCCGGCCTACCTCCCGCTGCACGTGGCAATCATTTCATTTTTGAAATATTCCATTTCCACTCATACATCATGTAGCGCTGAGAATTACCCTACCAAGCTGGTAAAGTACCCTGGAGGCAGGGGAGGAGAAGCCTGAAGGAAGGGGTGTCCACAACAGCAAGTGCTATAGAAAATAAGAAGTCACAGTCGGATTTCATGACTAGGGGTTATATGCTGGTCCCTGAAAAAGCAATTTCATTTGAGTAAAATGGGCAGATATCAAGCCATACGTGGTGAAAAAGAGAGTAAAGAACAAGGGAAGGGGTGACAAAAAGCATAGACTCTCTTTAAAAATCTTTAGTAACACAGCTAGGAGGAAGATTGATGACCAGGAAGGAGAGGGAAGTCATTAGGAACTTCGACCAGGATAGCAGCGCAGCAATGACCGAGGAGGAAACCGAAACCAACTCTTGTGGAGTCCTGGCTAAGAAAGGAGGCAAGAGGGGCCAGAAAACAAGCAATTAGTGATTAGTGATAAGACTCCCTCCCTGGCCAAACTTTAGTCAGGCTCCTCTAGCCCTCTCAACCTTGACCTTGGTGCCCATTCTTGTCCAGCCCACACCATGTAGTGGCAGCAGGAATCTTGCTAAATCAGTCTAAAGAGAACTCTGCATCCTCCATATCTGGTCAAATCCTTCACTCACCCGCCACCCTTCATTTCTGATCACCTTCGCCTGCCTTGGGCAAAAATCCTGTTAAGTTTGTCTAACCAGAATCTTCCCTCACCCCTGATGTCACTGCTTAACAATTTCCCACCCCCTGACTCTCTCCCTACTCCCTGACCATAAATCCCCACTTGCCCATGCTGTGTACGGAATCCAGCCCAGTTTTATACTGAGGTCTGTTTTCCCCATCGCAATAATCCTGCATCAAATTTATTTTTTGCCGCTTTTGGTAGGGTCTGGCTCTGGTTTTTAGAAAACATATTCAACCAAAATTTCACTCTGCCAGGTTTCTCAGAGATAAGAAATTCAAAACGCAAATATGCCATCGAGAAGGACATTACTGACTCGGAGACAGAGGACACAGCTACTATTATTCGCAGGGAAACACAGCAAGCTGTTATTAAACAAGAAATTCCCATTCCTCTGCTTCAGCAATAGAGCAAGGAAAGCACAGGCAAGTGTGAGGGAGCGTGTGACAAACATCCCATCGTCACCCTGTGGAGGGAACGTCAAGGCTGGGTCAGCGCGAGGCACTTTCAGGAACAATGCAGCATTCTCTCTCCTGGGGGGTGAAATCTTAGGAAGGACAGGAAGTCTGCCGTCTAGTAAGATGCGGGAAAGAAAGATGAAACAGTATTTGATATTTGTCTAGTGAATAGTTGTTGCTCCATCGTGGGAACCAAGAGCAACAGGGCTTTATGGGGGACACTTCAGGTAAAATGAACATAGGTTTTTTGAAATGAGTTAGCTCTTCTCACCCAAAAACAGCAGTGTTGATACTCTCTCCTCATGATAGCTTGACATTTTTACAAACACATTTACATAAGTATAATTTGCTGGTAAACACTTGGGTACACAGAGGTGAGGGACTGTTTAAGGACTGACACCCTATATTTGAGTCCCAGTCCTGCTACTTACTAGTTATGTACTCTTAGATAAATGGTTTAACTTGTCTCAAATGTGTGTTGGTTACAGGTAACACGAGGCCTGTTGGCTGAGTGAGATGATGCACCTAAAGAACACAGCATCGTGCCTGGCATGAAGTGGGCGCTCAGATAATCACTGGCTCCCTCTCCTCCTTCTCTGTAGAGCCTGTTTCAAAAGAAAAGGTTTCTGTATCAGTCACCCTAAAAGACTATGCCCCTGGATCTGCTGAAGAAAGCGCATTTGCCCTGTGAGCAACATTACGCGACTCACACTGTAAGGAGCCAGAACGCACAATGGGGGTAATCCGTTATCATTCCATGGATCTCTAGGGAGCGAAAACGTTAGCCAACCACTTTGTCTTCCCCTTCAGGAGGGAAAAGCGTTATTAGGCATTCTCATGAAATCCAGAAAACCTGTTGAGGTTTTAGGAGTAGTCATCTAGTTCTACATCTTTGAGCCCTTCAAAAGCCTAATCAATATTCAGGATTCTGAAATGTTATTTTCCAGAATGCTAGAAATCAGAGTACATAAATTGATGAGAAATAGCTTGTATTTTATTCTTCAGATCTGACAATTTCATGAATTATTGAGTGGATCCCCCATTCACATTTGGAATAGAGCATTTCTGTGTATTCCATTGCATTTCCAAAGCTTTAAATTGTTCATGAGTTAAGGCTTCATAACGGCTCCTGGAAGTTTTCTGGGTCTACAGGCAAGCTACTGGGGAAACCTGGCGTCACTCTCAGACCTGCTGATGCTGACCGCTTCCCAAGGAATGCAGGTATTTACTCTTCCCGAATATCTTCATCATTCTAGAACAGAAAAGCCTTATTATAGTTACTCTCTCTAAATGGGGCATGATGCTCCGTGTTGTAGGTTAATACAAAGATGTTAAATGCCTCAGCTGTGTTTGAATGGAAAGTATGAATTTAGAGGGAAATGAGACGGGTTCACAAACAATGACAGTAGAAATCTGTGAGGGATGAGCACAAATTACACGGTATCACATGTTAAAGGGGTTTCATGGACAGAGGACTTTTCGGCACTGGTAACATTTACATGATCTCCTTTCAACGTATAAAATCTTGATAGCCAGAGATAATAAAAGAGAGTTTATTCCAGGGAGAAACATGAGAAAAGACAGGCAGGAGAAGATCTGATCGATTTGAAGAAGACACGCCTTGCATTGCTGAACAGCGGAAGAGTTAGTTTTCTTTAGCTGCCGGAACAACTACACACCCACTGTATTTGGAGACTATGAACTCCACGATGGTCACGGGCATTGTACTCATCACTGTGTGACTGGGGTCCGGCACGTTGCATGGCTCAGCCTAAAACTTGGAAAATGAAAGCAATATGGTTATTCACTCAGTAAGTATCTGTTGAGTCAATGAAAGCGTGTTGATTAGTAGGCGATAGCCAACTTGGGAGAAAAACTCTGTTTTTGACTCTCTAGAAAATGTAGTCTGTCCCACATTGGAAAGAATGTTTAATATGTTGCTTTGGGACAAGTTAAAAGTCATCTTGAAAATCTAGAAAGGTGGTGTGAAACTGACAAGATGAAATTTAATAAGGATAAGTAAAAGTCATATACGTATGTCCAAAAACAGCAAATAAAAGATCCATTAATGTGATGACTTGGGCCCTTTCTAAACCTCAGATTCCATGAGTGTTGTCCTCTGGGTAGAACAATTTATCCAGGATTCATGTAGAGAAATAAAGTGTAAGGAGTTCATTCATTCAGCAAATATTTGTGAAATACAGTTAATACAGAAGAAAGTTCTCCTTTCTTACAGTTAATGAACTTCTGGAAATGGCTGCCACATATCCACCCACAGAGCCTGGCACTGAATAGACAGGCAATAACTTTTCACTGAGTGAAGAAATGGAGGCAACTTCTCCAATCTCATCTATTCTAATGTTATTGTTTCATATTCATTTTTTCCATTGAGTAAAATACCATTGGTGTGGAGTTTTTGTACTCCTTGATTTACTTATTTTCAGGGAGATGAAAAAAAGACTGAAGAACGGGAAGACGAGAGTTACTTTCCTCAGAATTGCTACAGCATCATCTGCATCCCCCTCGGGACACATTCCACTCTACCTTACATTATATTTATTTTGAAAACAAGATTCTTCTATTATCCTATAGGTCCCAAACTGCAATCTGAGTCCTCTTTGGAGGCTAAAGAAACACCTATCAATGTTTTGTACACATTAGCTATTAGTATTTGTTAAATGTTCAAATTATAAGGTGCTTAATATAAACTTCTGCCAGCGAGACACAAATGCTAAGGAGAGTGCTGGTAATGAACCAAAATATAGATACTAAGAATAGTGCTAATAATGAACTGTCTGCTGTGGCCGAGTCTGAATGCAGGTTTAAAGGAAATTCATCATTTTGTCAATTAAGCTTCAGGATGTATGATACCCAGGGAACTGAACAGCAGCTTCACTAACTTCTGCTGCTCGATGTGTATTCCTGTATACCGAAACCGAGTTATAAGGGAATTGTAGAGTCGACCTGCTTTAGAATGTCCTGTCTATAACTAGGTAGAGAGGCATGAACATCTCAGAAGGCCTTGTGGGCAGTTCTTCAAAAACACTTGGCTAAAGGGGTTGCTCACCCTGGTACCCCTGCCTGGGACTCAAACCTCACATTTAAAGCCTGGCTATGATGTTCATTTTGGGACTCCAGGCTGTGGACATCAGCAAGTATAACAGAGCTTTTTTGACACATAGCCTACGCACACCTCACTGGCAAGAGATCCAAGGCTGATTTGCCTTATTTTGAACTCTCCTCTGCAGACAACATGGTGCGAGGTCTTGTAAACACATAATAAGTTAACTGGATATGGTTGCATATAAGATCCTTTATGAGAAGAGAAGTTTGACAGTAAAATAAGAAAATAAAAAAGTATACTCTTTATCTTTTCTGCCTCATCAATATCAGGTTCAGTAAGGAAATGTGGATTTCAAATATATTTCAGTAATTCAAATGTAACATATGGCAACTCCCCCTGAAGGACCCTCCAAAATGCTGGGTCAGATTGCAATTAAAGAGAATCTAATGCTCTTATTGGGAGCAAAGTGACTCTCTTGGCAAAAAAAAAAAAAAAATATATATATATATCTCAACTTCCTAAACCCATGACTTTTATTAATTTCTGTTGATTTAGAATTTTCAAGTACAGCACTTTCTCTTTCCTTCAAAATTAGGTTGTAACTGCTTTCAAAACCTAATCCTGCATTTCAGGATTAAGAGCCACTGAAGACTAGGACAGTTAGGGTGAACCCGACTGAGGCAATGATTATTACTAAAACACCCCTCGCTTAGAGAGAAACCTAATATGTAAAGAGAACCATTTTAATGATACTCAAGGGAAATAAGTTAATGGGGAAAAAAAGATAAAAAGAACCTTTTAATGGGAGGATTTTTCCCTAACAGCATGGAGACTACTGATAGAATGGTATCTAGCATACCAAGAGTTTAAAAAGTTTATACAAGTATAAAATAAAAGTGGCCCCTGAAGAAAAGACTTCTATAGAGAAAGAGGTTTAAGAGGAGAATCCATGGAAGCATTGCTCTTTTTAACCTTTTCTAGGATCCCCAACATTCACTCTCAATTTTTTTCCAAAAACTCCTTTGGGAAAGGAAAAGGAAAAATGTGCTCATCAAGCCTACAGAGATACGTTTACAAATCTATTACATCATTCGATACTTACTATAATCTTTTGGAGTTGGGTTTTATTGTCTCCAAGTATAGAGGAGTAAACTGAAGTTTAAAGGAGTAGCAGGAAAATACTGATGGCGGAAGTAAAGTAAGATCGCCCTGGGAAATCTAGTGCATGAAGTCAGCCCCCTGTGCAGGTTCTTTCCAGGCTAAATACAACCATCTCCTCCTCTTGGGATATCTTTTATGGGGCAGGAAAATCTTAACATCATCTTCACGTTTGAGTTTCAGGAGCTTATATACCTAATATGTACTCTTTACATACCTAAAGGGTATATAACAAAGGGACCAGATGGAGGGAAGAATCTGATATCTCCCCAACCAGCCAGTAAGAGGCATCAGACACCTCAAGAGCTGTCCATCAGCATGCATGACGGGTGGTCACAGGAGATTCTACACTGACGAGACTGCTGACTGAGCCCTTTGGCATGATGCTCTGGCTGCTGAGATGGGCAGGTGTGAAAGCAGTACCATGGGCGCCAGCTCAGCATCCACCCCTCGTTCCACCCTGGGCAGTGCATTACAGAGGAGCAGAGCCTGACATCTGCAGCCAGACACGCTGGGTTAGGATTTGGCCATGAATAATGCGCATGTTTTTGCCCAAGTTTTTGAGAGAAAAATCCAGATACACATTATATAGGGGTAGTATGAATTCCATATCTATATAAATGTTTTTCATTGTTTTATCTATGCTTACGCATTAATAGTGTAACTCTAGAAAGCAATAACGTATCTGTATGCAAAATAATACCCTGGAATATGATAATCAGTTTTGTTTCTAAGTATTAATAAATAAATAAATAAATAATTGAATTAAAACATTAAAATGGAAGATTTTTTTCCTGAAAGTTTGGTCCAAAACCTGGCTGCGCTTTATACACAGGAATGCATATACATAGCAAATATATATCCTTCATCTCTCTGTGCCTACGTGGGCTTATCTGTAATAAGAGCATTAACCTCATGATTGTTGACAGCATTAAATCAGTTAATATGTATATAAAACTGTTTGAACAGTACCTGTTAGCTAAGTCTAAATATTAGCTGTTACTGACAGTTATTTCTGTAAATGCTATTGAATATGGAGCCCTAGTGTTGGATTAGTCAGTAAGAGAGTACATCCACCAAATGGACAATGACCTCTGAGAAGCTTAAAACTAAACACAAAACCAAAAACAAAACCTGTCCCCTGATACGTTGTTCAGATGCACACCAAGTGCCAACAGTGTTTCCATTTGTGATGAAAATTGAAACTCTGTACATCATAACAGTCTCTTTAAAAGAAGGGGAAGAGGCAGAGTGACTGGAGGTCAGTCACAAAAGGGTTAAGTGTCCCTAATTACTGTCCTGCACACAATCAGCTTATTAGCAATTTGGGTCAGAGTCACATTAATAAAATTCTTGTTCACACCCTCCACCCAAGGCGACGGGGTCAAACCAAACAGAGGGGTAGGCGGCCACATTAGCAGAAAGCAGCAGCCGTAGGTGCACCTTTGCAAGGAACAGAGTTGGGCCAATTACCCTCTTTGAAAGAAGTAGGACACCACTAGAGTTAGAAACAGTAATTTCTCATCAGATTATCTGAAAATTGGAGTTACGTTAAGCCATATAACATTTCATGACACGACATATTTCTGTGTTCGCCTGGAGCCAGAAGAGCAACCCACCGGCTGCAAAGGTGATTTCTGGAAAGAGCCCTGGCAACAGTGAGAACAGAACTCTGTCCCTCCCAGCCACTCCAGAAGAGCTATAAAACAGCCCGCTCTGTTGCTGATGAGTAATCAGGCAACATTGTTCCCATACATGAAAACTAATGGGACAGATACTGGCTGCAAGGTTTGCTGAGATTCATTAGAAAAAGAGTTTATTTTAATGGCATCAAGAACAGAGGTATCCTGCTATGTTCAAACTCTACTTCTGAATGCTTATTTAGAAAATCAACAACTTCTAGTTTGCTACATCTCTACATTAATATTCCTGATTTACAGTAAATTAGTTTAAGACACAAAGAATTTTTCTATGTTGAAGCTATTTCTCATCATCTGGAACATCCTATGAAAGCTGCGGTCTGGTGGGACTGTCATCTCACGTGGCAGCTGGCACACCAGCAGACGGTAAAGCTCTCCCTGACAATGCAGAATGAGGAACCCAACAAAAAAGAAAATATACCCACAAGAAAATATACCCCTGTGTCCTACCCACAAGATCAAAGTCTTACCATTATCTATGTATCTAGTCATTCATTAAGCAAATTTCCTTTAAGTTTCTAGTATGGATCCAGTATTAAGCAAGATGCTGTGGATAAAAAGCCATGTTTCCTGGCCTCAAGAAGCACTCAGTCTAGTTGAGGAAGACAACGAACTAAACATCACCACTTAGAGCACTGTACAGGATGAAGTACAGGAAGGGGAGGGGTGGAGAAGGGGGAGTTGGTCGATGGGACTTGGTGGTCAATGGGACCTGGAAGAGATAATCAACCCATAGTCTTGGGGTATATGGAGTTCAATTTCCACTAAATTAAACCTCTTACAACCAAAACAGAGGACTTTAGAAATGAAAGAAATGGCTGCATTGGGTGCAACTGATTTAAACCCATCGAGTCAGTTTGTTGAACGTGAATCTGGATCCAGAGGTACAGAGAAAACGAGCACTTAGCAACAGTGAGTAATGAGCACATGACCTGAAACAAGCTTGTCTACAGAAAATTTACATAAATCAAATATGACAGGTATAAGTAAATGTATAAATAGCTGGTCATGCCCAAGTGATCCAGTGAGACGATCATCTTTATTGAGAAGCCAGATAGAAAAAATCAAGTTAACCAAAACTGATAAGAGCTTTTACCCAATAGCCTGGGGACCTAGGAATCCTTTTCCTACCAGTTAACTGTGTGTCCTTTGGTAAATCAATCACACCTACAACATGAACCTTGGTGTCCCCACTATGAAATGAGATCTGACAAAATTAGGTCTCAAACTGTGCAACTATAATTCAGGGCTGGTGTGGGAAGGTGGGGAATGGGAGGAGGGCAGAGCCAGTGGTCCTCCTCTGCCTCTTGTCCACACTGGAGCTATCAGGGGAGCCTCTCCTGGAGGTCATGGGGAGGAAACTTTTCTTGAAAATCACTGAAGGTGATCCCTGGAATCCTTTGGAGCCCTGCTACTCTCTGGGTGTGTGGATTACTCTCTAAATTTCCCAAATGCAATGAGAGCAAAGGTCATGATCCTTTGAGTTATTTGCAATTTGGTATTCATATGAATTTTTTAAAATCAGAGTTGATATTCCTGGTGAAATAAAATATTCCTCTTATACATGAAGTTAAAGGTATGGATGGCTAGCATCCTCTTAATTGATTATTGTTGAAGGTCCATTTTTCCTTAAGTGTTACCAAAACCATGTCATCGAATATAATAGACTGGCACTCTTTTGGGGTCTATTCTCTTTTTGGTGTTTGTTTTCACCTTACATCTTCAGATTATACTCTTAAAATAGCCAACTTACTGAGCTCCTTGCCTCCACCTCGTAATACATTTTCCATATTTTTGCCAGATAAGTCTTGCTGTGATACAAAGTGTTTTCATGGCTCCTCAGTGTCTGCAGGTTAAAGTCCAAATTCTTTAGAACAGCATGCAAGGCCATCCATGATCAACTACTCACTCCCTCTCCAGCCCGGGCTCTTGAAAAACCCATCCACCCTGAACTACAGAAGCTCCCTCAAAGTACCACAGTCCTCAAAGTGTCTACTGTGTCTGCCCAGAATGCCTCCCACCCCTACCTTCCTGGCAGACAAGCTATCATTCACTTTCAAAACTGTTTAATCATCCCTTCTTTAGCACAAGAACTGAGCATTCCCTCTTTTGAGATCCAACTATATCCTAGGCGGGTACATTGTACTATCTCTAAAACTTCACTGTAAATCTAATAACCAGGACAAGTCCTTGAGAGAAGAGCTTCCAATTTGTCTTTGAATCCCCATAACCTAGCACAATGCCTGGTACCTAGTAGACATTCCAAAATATATGTTGAATTTACATAACAATATGAATGAATGAATGAATGAATAAATGCAAAAGCAAACTAACTGACAATAAAGGATGCATCGAACTGAGAAACACAGCTCTGTGGAAACTGAAAGCATGCCTCTCAGCAATGGCTCTGCACAGTGGCCGTCTCCCTTCACTCTGCTTGTATGCTATGCAGCACCTAGCAGAGTGATACACACTTATTAGGTACCCCATAGGTAGGATACTCAGTGACAATAAATATGTAACTATCCCAAATAGTAAGAAAAGTAAATCAGTGAAAATGTTTCTGAGAGAAAGGGGGGGTGAGGGGAGGGCTGGGGGGAGAGAGGGAGAGGGAGAGACAGAATACTCTTGCGTTTCCATCTGAAAGCTGGAAAAACCAATCCTCTATGCCACTGGGGCAGAAGGTAATGGAGCAACTTCAAGCCTGACTAAATGGTGTGAGGTCAGAGTAAGATTTCCTATTTGGTACAAAGTCACCAAATTATACTCGGATGAAAATGAGAGACCAAGGCAGGGCTCAGGTGGAATGCAGTCAGACTTGGCTGGGTAGGAAGGAGACCGTATTATTTAATGTGCTGATGTTTCTTTTCTAGGAAGGAATTTCAGTGTTTCCATTTTATTCAGACAAAGAAAGAGAGAATAGCACATTTGACCTTTTCCTTCTTCACAGATGATTTATCTTATTTAAATAGCCTGCACCTGGGCCATCTCCATTGATGTATTTGCTGTAACCTGTGACTACAATTTACTGGCTGTCTTGACATCGCATTTGCAACGGGACCATCACAAATTGGAGTAAGCCATTTTGCCCATCACCTTGATACGAAATTTAGGCCACATATATTTTCTTAAATTGTTTATTACTCCATTTGTACAGCCATTTGTCCTCTTCTGCGTGCTCATTTGCATTGCCTGCAGGGACACTCAGGACACTTGGTTTAGGAGGGCCCCTGTCCAAAACAGTTCTCTTATTTTAGACCATTCTCCACACTGGCCTTGGGAATGTTCCCCCATTCTGCAGACCAGTATCTGGGTCCTTACCTTCCTGGCCCCACCTCCTGAGGGCCACAATCCCACCCCTTCAGGAGTCCCAGGAGAAAATGCTCAGCCACCCCTGGCTTTACCCAAGAGGCCAGGGCGCAAGTGGAAATGACTAGCCGACCAGCCATACAGCAAAGCTAAGAAGAAAGCTGAAAGTGTTTTACTAAGAATTTCCTTGTTTTAGAAACCGGTATTTTTGTCTTTCCTCAAATACATTTTCTGTTTTCATTTTGTGACTGACGAATTCCAAATGTAATTTGGACATAAATATTCGAAAAGAGGGAGTGGGCTACTTTGTAACATAAAACATCTTGCCTAAAAGTAAGTAAGTATGAAGGAAAAAGGCTTTCCGAGTTGGGCACAGAATAGGAGACTCCTGACTTGTGTCCCAGCAGGTTCAGCAATTTTATATGGCTAGACATTCTTCTTCTTCCCCATCACTAGAGGATTCCACAATAACAAAACTACATAATATGAAGAATAATGGTGTGTTCCTTTGAAAAAAGAAGCACAAACATATACACAAATAGCAATGGAGGAAAAAAAAAACATTCCTTTGTGGCTGAATTTCCAGCTATTATCATTTGACACTTTGCTCTTTTGATGTGAACATTTCCTTTGGCTCAGGGAAAAGAAGTAATTCCCACTGACTTCACAGCAGGGACCACTGGGATGCTTATATAACACAAGAATTGGGAAAGAACAGTGAAGTAGGATGGGCAGAGAATGAATAAAATTGAAAAACAATAAGGCTTTTGAAATTACAGATTTAAAACAATTTAACTTATGATATGAATAACCCTTATGGAGATCATAAAATTATTACCATAGATGTTGACACAGAATTTGATATAACTCAAATTAGTTCCTTTTTTCCTTTGTAAGTGCTTTTTTATTTTTATTTTTTAATTTATTTTTTCACTGTTGTTCTAATACAGTTGTCCCGATTTTCCCGTGTTGCTCTCCCCTGCCCCGCCCACCCCCTGCTCCCACGGTCAATCCTCACCCTGTTGTTGATGTCCGTGGGTCATTCATATGTGTTCTTTAACTAGGCCCTTCCCCTTGATAAAAACACTTAATAGAATATGAATTCTATTTCAATCTAAAAGCCAGCCTTATGTTTCAAGGCAAAGCCTGGACTTCTTCAAACTGAAATAAGGAACAAATAAAATTGTCAGTTCTTTTTTTTTTTAACCAGTTTACCTAGTTCTGGAGGAAATACTGAATAAAATTAGGCCAGAGAAAAGTAAAGGCATAAAAGTTGAAAAGTAAGAGGATTTAAAATTAACACCATTTATAGATTTATACTTTGGTGCTTGGAAAACAAGAAAATCAATTGCTACAATATTACAAAACTAAGAGAATTCAGTAAGGTCCAAAGTTAACATACACAAGTCACTAGCTTTCATACATACAAGCAAAGACTCCATTTCAAACACACAACAAGCATGATGTGGGAATAAACTAAACAATGAATACATCAGATCTATTAGAGGGAAACCTTACAACATTGGCAGAGGACCTGAAGGAACACTTATGCAAATGGAAAGGCACACCATGTGCCCGGATAGAACACCTGACACCACTCAGATACCTCTACATCAATCTTCACATTATCCCAATAAAAATGTCAACAGAATATTTTCAGGCAATAGACGAGCTCAGTTTAAATTTCATAAGGAAAAAGAAACAAGTAAGAATGGTGAGAAACAGTCTGAAAGAGAAACGTAATGAAGGGGGAATAGTCCTACAGTACAGTAAAATATATCTTAAATATAAAACAATTAAAACAAGAGGTACTGGCAAGAATAAACATATTTCATGGAACAGACTATAAAGTAAGATACACATTCAAATATGAATTAAGATTTGGTATGTGATAAAGGCAGAATCTCAAACAAGTGAAGGAAAATGGATTACTTAATAAGTGATATTGTGACAACTCGGTTGTCATTTAGAAGACAAAAACTAAGTCATACTTTACATCTTTAGGATAAATTCCTCATAAAATAATTATTGTGTACTCTCAAATTAAGGAATTTCTTTCTATTTAACACTAAAAACCAGAAGCTATAAAAGAAAATATTGACAAAATTGTTCGCATAAGAATGTATAAATTCTCTATGGTAAACAACACTAAAAACAAAGTGAAAAATACAAACAACAAACTGAAGAAAACATTTGCATTGTTTGTGATATATATATATTTTCACCTAATATAAAAAAGCTCCTACAAATCAATAACAAAAAGTACTGATGACAAAGGACAAAGTATACAAACATTCCATAAAAAATAAATCACATATGGCTCTTATATCCATAAAAGGTGGTAACACATTCATAATGAAAACTAAATTAAAACTGCATTGAGATTTTTTCACTTATCATAATGGTGAAGATCGACCAGCTTAATGTTGCACATTGGATTGAGGAGGGCAGTCCACGTCACCGTTGCTGAGCACATCAAGTTACATGCAGGCACTATGGACAGCAATGTGCACTTATCAAAATTAACACTACACACATACCCCTTGGCCTAGCGCTCTCATCTCTAGGAATTAGTCTACAGATATGTCTGCACACATGGAAATTATAAACATGCAAGATTATTCACTGCAGCATTGCTTTTAAGAGACAACATTGGAAAGAGAGTAATCGTCCATCAATAGGGCATTTATTAAACAAAGATTGATTTGTACAATGGAAATGCTTAAGAGCAAGTGCTTTGGGTTCTCACAGGGAAAGACCTCCAAAGATAAACTTTTTCGTGAAGGAAGAAAAAAGAATGTGCAGACAGTGTGCACATGATACCCTGCTGTTTAAAGAGGAGCAAACAACACGTACTTGTATACACGTAAAATAGCTGAATGTCTACAAATACACACAAAGAAACTATAAGCATTTCCCTTGGAGAGGGGAATCGGTGGGTAATAAACAGGGAGAGGAGGAAACTTTATTTTAAACCCTGTGACCCTAGTATATGTGTAAGCATGTTAATATATGACCTATGTTGTAATTATAAGATTTAAAATAAATATAACAAAATAAGTCACATTTTACTCAAAATCTATTTTCTGTTACAATGCTTTTGGTAAACATAAGCAAGGTCCTACCAAAATAATCTTAAACCAAAATATGAAATTTCAAGCAAACATCAACAAATGTATAAAGTCCTAGTGGAAGAAACGATGGTCAGAGTCGAGAGATGAAGGTTCCAGGCTTTAGTTTCCTCTAAAATACTGTGAGTATATTGCACCTGATCAACTCTAAGGTTCCATTCAGTGCCGATATTCTAGCCCTCTGCTGTCTAATAAGGTTGTCCCTAGCCGTGTGGCTGTTTAAATTTAAATTAGTTAAAATTAAAACTAAAGAAGCCTGCTCTCCTCAGTTGTACTGGCCACGTTTCAAGTACTCAGTAACCACACGTGGCTAGTGGCTTCTACACTGGACAGTGCAGACATAGAAATATGATGGAAATAAAAATTTTCATCATCAAAAACATTTCCATTACACAGTGCTGTTCCAGACTCTCTAAATTAAGATGCTAGTTTAAAGTATAGTGTTATTCGATACAGGAGGACTGACTGAGAAGGAAAGGGCATCTGCCCTCTTCCTCGTTCATATCTATACCGGTAAGTGTGGCTGAAATGAACTTCAAGGACAACTACAATGAGGAAAATACGCTATTAGAGGACAATATACAGCCTAAGGGGTTTGTGAAGGGAGGATCATAAGCTCGGCCTGGTGATTTTGATGAATCTGAATCCACTTATCCACTCACCTGGGTCTGAAAAAACAAGCTGTGAAATCACATTATTATCCATCATCATCGTCACTGAGATATCAAACATCTTCTACACTGTAGCCATTTCCTATTTCATTGTAGCTTACCAGAGACAATGTGCCTAACATGATTTTTGGTCTAGAACATTCTCACATGACATTCTCAAACCAGCTAACAGGCTAACCGATCATCAGAAGGCTGCTCTTTTTTAAACGAGATGCTAGAGGGCACATGCTGAGTCACTTAAGCAATAACAGTTAGTGGTGAATTCCAGGATTAGGCAGTCCCACATTAAAATTCTGACTCTACTGTTCATTAGCTGTGTGACTTAACAAGTTATGTAATGGGAGTTATATTTTATAAAATATGTCAATAGTTCCTACCTCACACATCTGTGGAAAGGAAAAGAGAAATATAGGTAGCAGGGTCCTCCAACCCATGGCCCAAGACAGCTATCAATGACGCCCAACACAAAATCATAAATTTACTTAAAACCTTTTTTTTTGCTCATCAGTTTTCATAGTGTTTATATATTTTATGTGTGGCCCAAGACAGCTCTTCTTCTTCCAGTGTGGCCTAGAGACGCCAAAAGGTTGGACACCCCTGGTTGTAAAGGATTTGGTAAACTGGCACACAGTAAGCACTCACTAAATGGTACTACAAAAACGCCATAATATATGTTCTGTATAAATGGTTGTGTGATCCTCGCGATATCAGCATAACTAGTAATAATACGTGCTATTCATGTGCATTAACTTTAGAACATTCACAGGATTAAAAACATACTTTGTGTTTTCTTCAAATGTTGTTCATTTGAGGGCGCCAAAAGGCTAAATGTATAGTGACATAAACTTGGGTATACAGTTTAGATCCAGTACAAAAAATACAGCAATGGCAATGGGGAGGGACAAGACAAAAGTCATCAAACTACCAAACAATAGGACCTTCTAGGGATATTAAGCAGTTTTGGTTGCTGGAATATACACTATGTGTATAATAAATGAAGTCTCTTCCACAGATCAATTGCTTGGTTTTTCATGCTGTTTCATTAGAAAATAAAACTTCTGTGTGTGCATGTGTGTGTGAGAGTGATTTTCTTTTTCCAAGTCCTTATAAAAACGAATGTCTCTACCCAATCAGACTAATGGTATAGACTCGGTGTCATATGGTTGGCTGATGTTTAGCTAACTGGCAACCTCCAGCAGGAGAGGGCAGACAACAAGCATTTGCCAGCAGCTCGTGAGTAAAATGAATGCTAGGACAGGTTTAAATCATGCCTGCTCATGTCATCTCACATCACTGCCCTTATTAGGAACAGTTTTTGAAATATGTCCAGGTTTCCCCAAGAACCCACCTGCAAACCAGCCCAGGAGGGCTTACTTTCACCTGAGCCAAATAGAGTCACGCTGGGTGAAAATATCTCCCCCACTGACTCGCCAAAATGTCTGAATTCTCCACTGTTGGGCAACTCTTTGCTTTGAAGCATAGAGGCACTTCACTACAATTTGAGTTAGTTCCCTCATAGAGTTAACCCACTTGTGCCTGCTATGGACTAAGAAAGAGGATTTTAGAAAACTTCATACAGCCTCAGATCATGGGGCACGCACAGTTCAGGAAACAGGTGACCAAGAAAATAAAAAAACGGCACAAGGGATTTTGCGGTATAAAGGACAGACCCTGAAGAACGCAAACCCCAGAGGGCATGCCCGGACCAATAGTTCCTCGGTAGTTCTTCCCCTGCGGTTTTCATTTTAATAAAAATCTATTCATCAATCACTGGTGCTCCAGGTACCAGGCATCGTGGTGGGTCACATAACGCCCCCAAGAGATTCAGAGTTCTGTGGACCTATCTGCATCAATGCTGAAAACTACTTTGCCAAAGATGTTACTGTTGGAAACCATAATCACTCCGGGCAACAACTCTCCACGCCCACGGTGGGGGTGTCACCAGAGCATTCCTGAATGTTAGGCATCACTTGCTTCCAGAGGGATGTTGATGAAATGGGCAGGATGCCATATGCTTTTCTGAGACAAGTACACATAGCTGTTGAATACAAAGGTCAGAAAAGCCTCTGTGTAAACAAATATCTAAGATTTTCATTTAACTGAACAAAAAAAAACACTTCCTCCTCTTCCCATTGCCTAATCTCCCACCTTCCCCACCAATGGGCCTTTCATAGCAACGTTCCTTCCAAGAGTTCCCCCACTTCTCCCTGACTAGGTTATCTGCTTCTAAAGGTAAGAGGTGGTGGGGGAGCTGAATTACACTGGGGTTTTCGGGCAGTTTTTGACCTTCTCTGGAGGATGCTGGTATGCCACAGCTTCGCGAAGCTTCTTCCTAAACAGATAAGGCTCCCAGGTTCGAGGTTTTAAAGAATGCTTGTTTGCAATGCAGCCTCATGGAAACAGCTGCAAAAGGTAAACTGGTTCCCAGATAAAGTGCATAAGAAATTATCATATAATGTGGACTGCTTACAATTTTAATAAAGAAGAGTTACGTATTACAATTAGGAAACTACAACTGGATTGTTCACATGTGCAGCAAGGCCCAGATTTCATTGTAGTAAGAGGAGCCCACTCAGAGGAATCTCTAACACATCTACTCTAATTTTTGCTCTCGGAAGAACTAGGGTAACATTATTGAAAGAAATGTAAGGTACCAAATTGTATGCATGAGAGGGATGAGGGAGTACCTACCAAAACCAATAGACGGGGGCCTTTCTCTGTCTCCATGAATAAAATCTAGAGCATTTCATGGCTGGTTTATCTCCCACCTCAACTTACTTTTAAATTCAGAGCAAAATTTCACTAAAAATAAGACTTAGGCCTCAATTTCAATTGGATATTCATTAAGTCACATCTGAAGATGCACCTCAACCCAAAAGTGCTTTCCTGACTGGGAGACATGGATGGTAAGAGAAGAATGTTCCAACCTGGACTGTCTTTAAAGGTACATCCTAGGCAAGTGTGCAGCGTTATGTTGACAAGAAGAGCAGAGAAGAGACGTCGCGCAAGACCGCAACAGATTACAAATATAACTGTGATCGCCGTCCTTCGCACACTGTATTACCCGAAAGCACTCAGGACAGAGCTACCGCCGAGGCAACACTGGTTAGCGTACAGGTGGCCTCTGAGGGGATCCGTTACTGAGGCAGAGTTTGTATACAGATTTCGAAATGACACAGCCACAGAGAGCTGTGGTAAAGCTGGAGCTTCCTTATGGGAGTAGAGGCAATCTCAGCTTCTATTCTGAGCCTTCCTTCCCCACCTGGAAAAGATTCCAAACTGCCAACATCCATCTCAGAAGAATTGGTCCTTTCCACAGAGAGAATGCCCAAAATTAACCCTGTCACTAGTTCCAGATGTTTCTTCTTGACATTAGCTCGCGAAGTTTCACGTGTTATGACTATTACAATGATAAATCAATTACTTCTCAGAAATCTTAAAATTGTTCTACATCTGTCTTGAAAACTGTTAGAAGCTCTATGACATTCTGAATATAGCACCAAGCCATGTGCTCTATAATTTCCCCTGAAATATCAAACTTTTGAGAATAACGTGCAAACTATACACTATTTTTAAAGTGAATCCTCGTACAGCAGGGTTGATAGTGGTTGACTGCCTTGCATGCAGTCCCCTTTCTCTAGGTAACAATACCCAAATCATCACTTAAGCATCCACCTCTTCTCCATCCTGTATCTCAAGTAATCATTTTCCCTCTGTCTTAGTAACTATTCTTTGACATTTATTTATGTATTACAATTGTTCATATCCTTGAAAAGACTGATATGATCATATTCTCAATTAAAGAAGGCTTGTCACTGGCAAAGGTTGGCTGTTATACTACTTTTCTGTGAAGTAGAAAATCCCATGAAAGTTTAAACTATCAGGAAAATAAGTTTACAATTGGAAGCATTTTCAGGAACAACTATAAAGGACACATGGTCAAAACCAAGGGGGATGGAATCAGGGGAGGGCGGTGGGGATGGCTGGGGTCGGGGGGATTGGAGGGGGGTAAGTGCAGACAACTGTACTTGAACAACGATAAAATAATTTTTAAAAAGAAGTTTACATTGATCGGATTTGGAGGGAACTATGCCCAAATACATCTCCCTGGTATCTAGGGAGGAGTGGAAGTATACAATAGGATTTTGTCCACTTTGTAGAATAGAAGATACCCATCCAGACCAGAGTATGCTGGTGACAAGTGACTCAAGTGCCCCAACTCATGCTGCTGCCACTGCCTCTTGTGGCCAACCATCTCTGGCTTTGTCACCTGCCAGTCTGGCCAAAACAAAAAGAGCCGATTCTACATGGAAGTGGGCTCGTACGTACAGGCACGCAACTGTGCGGGGCCATGCCGCTGACTGCAAGGCCATGTCCCACCGCACCCAGCAGTGGTTCACTGAGCAAACCCACTCAGGATTCTAGGAGCACAGTACTTTCCCATCTTATCAAGTGTTCCTCAGACAGCCTCACAGAACACTGTCCTACCTTTTTAATAAATGACTGCAAAAATATTAAAGTTTAGAAAATAAGTTG
Source organism: Desmodus rotundus (assembly GCF_022682495.2). Taxonomy (NCBI): domain Eukaryota; kingdom Metazoa; phylum Chordata; class Mammalia; order Chiroptera; family Phyllostomidae; genus Desmodus; species Desmodus rotundus. Next base: position 17,670,107 of record NC_071399.1, on the reverse strand, counting down.
TAGCCATGAGGCATCAGGCAATAAATGAGATTTTAATAAAAATTATAAGCTTTACCCACAGTACAATATGTCACAGATGTGGTTGGTTAGTCTGCTATTGTTAATTGCTAATTAATGCCCTGTTGCTATGACAATGCTATTCATTTGTAGCCTGGAGTAGAATAGGTGCAAAAAACTTCTGTTGAATGAATAAATTCATCAAGTTTATTGAACACAAAGTAAGTGTCTAGAAATGTGTAAGTGAAGGTGAGAAGCAAAAATAAAGGTGTCCACAAACTGAATGGAAGAAGATATTTGCAAACAATAGCTCCAAAGAATGGCTAATATTCAAAATATATAAAGAACTCATACGACTCAACAACAAAAAAAGACAATCCAATTTAAAAATGGTCAGAGGACCTGAACGGACACTTCTCCCAAGAAGACAGACAAATGGCCAACAGATATAAGAAAAGATGCTCAACTTCACTATCTGTAGAGAAATCCAAATCGAAACCACAATGACATACCACCTCACAACAGTTAGAATGGCTGTGATTAATAAGACAAGAAATAACTGCTGGAGAGGATGTAGACAAAAAGGAGCCCTCAGTCACTGCAGGTAGGAATGTAAACTGGTACAGCCACTATGAAAAGTAGTAGAGAGGTTCAACAAGAAAATTAAGAATGGAGCTACCATATGACCTCTCTTTTCTGGGTACCTGCCCCGAAATTTTTTAAAAGTATTTGTAAAGATAGATGTACCCTTAGGTTCATTGTAGCATCCTGCACGGTGGCCAAGACACACACAGCCTAAGTGTTCTTCCATGGATGATTGAATAACGAAGATGTGCACGTATACAATGGAGTACTGCTCAGCCATAAGAAAGGATCAAATACGACCATTTGCGACCACATGGATGGATCTTGACAGTATCATGCTAAGCAAAATAAAAGGAAATGGACAAGAACCATATTTCATTCATTCATGTGTGGGAAATAAAACAGAAAGCAACAAATGAACAAACAAAACAAACTCAGAGACACAGCAAACAGTAGGGCAGAGCTCAGAGGGGAAAAGGTGAGGCAGCATGAAGAAGGGAATGGGGTGGGTGGGGGGAGCAAATATGCTCACGGGGCCACCAAAGGAAACTCGACTATTGGCGGTAAACACGCAATGCAATGGAGAGTCGATGTATGACAGAACTGTGTGCTTGAAACTGTACGTTATCACCCAGTGTCACCTCAATACATTTACATAAATAAATAAATCAGCCAGAAACACTGCAATCTCTCTCAAGGAGTTTCCAATTAAGACAAAACACAACAAAAGACCATAAAAAATCCAAAACACCTATATGACAAAAATACGCAGATGAACAAAGTTACAAGGGGCTATAAATTTATGTGTTGAGAGAATGAACTGAGGGGGGCTAATCAGAGAACCCTTCAAAGAGGGAGGTGAGCTTCTCATGGGGTCCTGGAAGGCAGGAGGGTTTATCGGGAAAGCACAAACTAGCCTTCATTGGCAGGAAAGAAAAAAATGTTCCTAGAGGCCCTGTCTCTTTTTGCTCAGCATTGTAACAGCTCCAGTATCTGCTCCTCAGACATTCAATTCCTGTTGACAAAGTAACTGATGGCCAACAGATACTTGTTGAACAAGTGAATAACTAAACAAACACATTCTGCCGACCAGAAAATCCAGGTACTATTTCTAAGAATCTATGCAGAAGGGGAGGGATGTTGGTGGAGAAACTAGAGAGCTGACCTCCAAGTATAGAGGCAAAGGAATAAAGTTGTAAACAGCAAGAGGGAATAAGGTGAGAGGTGGGGGAACTCACACTCTGGGGACAGGTGCCACCCACTATGCAATTCCCAGTGCTATCTGACCTGCTGTTTTGCTTTCTGCCAGGGCAGCTGATGCCGTTGGCTGGAGCACGAGGGGTGTTTACACCAGAGGAAACCATCTGGAAACCCAATCAGAGACCTGAACCTCCGGGGATTATTGGACCCAGCCAAGCATGAAAAGAAGATTTGTGCCCAGAGCTCTTCGGTTCTGTCCTGACCTTAGCTCTGTGCAGCTATAATTTTGACCCTTTAATGTAACTAAATCAACTATAGTTACATTCCCAGGCGCCAGCTCCATCAACTGTCATCAAAGAGCAGGAATTATATTGAAGCAGGTAACAAAGTAGCAAAAAAGCAGGGCTGTTTTGCAAAAATAAAAGCCCATCATTATCATGCTGAGCAAATTATTGACCAGAGTAGATTTTGTCATGAAAGTTCCATAGAACAAACTGGTGTATAATGTCACAAATCCATATCATATGCAATGGGTTTTTAAAAGGGAATCATGTCAAAAATACCTGTAGGAGTCTTCCAGAATATGTGAGAACTCACAGAAACACTGGACTTCCTGGCCTTACACCAACTCTGATAATGCCTTTGGCAGAAGCAGCCTTCACGGGCTCAAATCATTCTACACTTACCCTATTGTACATTCTTCAGTTCTTAAAATTCAGGTTCCTGCTGTCCTCAGACAAAGCCCTTTGGGACATCACCTAATTTTTTAAACCCTAAACTAAGACTAATTTTCTGGCCAGATCCTATGGATGTAAGTCTGGGGCCTTAGTATGCTAAAATGTAGCCCAGCTTATTCAGAAACATTTCTATACAACTGACCACACTCAGTCTCTTGGGGAATGGATACACAATTGTGTTTAATGAAGCAACAAAAGCCACCCTATCAAAACAAACAATCAAATAAAATGAAACGGGAAGGAGAAATGTAAAAGGGAAAAATTGAAGCAGAAATAATGTATCTTTTTGTTAAGTGAATCCTGCCTAGGAAGTCTACCCAAGTGTTACCAAAGAAAAATGATGTTTATGATAGCAAGTCTTCAAATACAATTTCTTAACTATCACCTAAAAATCATGCTCCAGAAACTCGGCCTTTCGTGTAGAGCATTTTACCCATGTTTATCTTGTCCAACAGATCATGCAAAGGTCTTTTTATTCACACATGAAAATTCATACCAAACTCCACATTATTTTGTAAAGAGAAAGATCACCTCACAAAAACAAGAAACATAAAGGCGTGTTTTCTCCCGGGGACTGTGGGAAACCATATGGAAAGTCTTACTCAAATGCCCATTACTCTCCCATGACAACTAGCTTGCATAGCGGTCACAGAGCTAAGACTGCCCAGATATCAGGGGAAAATTACCCCACACGCCTCTCCTTATTGTCACGTACAATATCTGTAATACTGAAAACACTGTAACTGCAGGGCACCGCTGATATTTATAGTACAACAGCAATCATTTGTTTATTAGCAGGATATTTAAAGTACAAAAGCAGTTAGTTCCATTAAAAATGTAACTTCTGTAAGTTCCCACTTTCTAACATGATGCTCTGAACCAGAAGTACTAAAACATGATTCTTGCAAAGAGCCTGCAAACTCATAGGCCGACGGCTTCCATGGGCCCTTAGCTCAGCTTCTACTGCTTTGAGGTCACTGTCTGCTACAGCAGGTGAACCATTTTCCCACCAGTGGATTTCTAAAGTTATTTTATTAAGAGGTATATAAGTTAAGGTTAGGGTTAGCATCACATAACTAAGAAACAAAAATCCCTAACTTAAGCATGATGTAAGGGCTTTTCTCCCTCATATGAAGTAAGTCCAGGGAGGGGTGGTCCAGGGCTGAAATGGGGTCTGCTGATCATCAGGGACCCACGCCTCTTCCTCCATCCAACAGGCACAGGCTTCTGTCTTCACATTGCCTCGTGGCCCCAAACAGTGGCTGAAACTCCACCCAGATGAAAGCAGTAACCAGATGGGGGTCAGAGGTAGAAGGGTGGAAAGGCTCCCCTCCAGCTCCCTCAGGGAGGCTTCCCCAAATCCCCACAGAAAAATCCTACCGTGAGCTCATTGAACTGACTGTCATGGTTTCACCTAGCTGTAAGAATCGACAAGCCGGCCACATGCACAACTTAAAGGGAGAATTCTGTTTCTGGGGAAAACACGGAGTTTGGAATAGTGAGGACAAACCAGCACTCCATGCGTCTATGTCACAGAGAGGGTCTCGCAGTGCATGGAGGATAGCTGCCGAGTAACTCCATTCCAACAATGGGTGATACAAATTGACTTTCCCTCCAGGGTGTTTTTCTCTCTCCCCCACCAGCCCCAGCCTCTGTGTGTGTCTGAATGCAGATGTCTTGTCTTTTCCAGCCTTGTCCCCTTTTTTTCGTGACAGTGTTTTTCTTTACTGTCAATACCTTGGACAAGTTACCTAATACTGTGTGCCTCAGTGTCTTCAGAAGATAGGGGGATCGACAGCCCTGAACTCGGGTTGTTGTGAGGATAGATATGTTAACAGTGTTAGTTAGATGTGTTTTTAATTCCTCTGCCCAGCTGCTCTCCCTCCCTTATTCTCTGAATTTATGTCCACCCCCCTTCAAACAGATGGGTGTCCAACCTTTTGGCATCTCTGCACCACACCGGAAGAAGAGTTGTCTTGGGCCACACAAAAAAATACATTGCGACACGTAATCACAAAAAAATCTCATAATGTTTTAAGTAAATTTCCGATGTTGTGTTGAGCTGCATTCACAGCCATCCTGGGCCACAGGCTGCACTCCCCTGATTAGTGGGAAACTCGATGTGGGGGTCGGGGGCAGGGAATCATTTGTTGTATGCACCCCTAGTTTGTACCCCTGGTTATTAATTTTTAAATCAAGTGATTTTTATCTACAGGGCTTTATTTAATAAAAATAACATAAAATACACAGTATAAATAAATGTCATTTTCTCCTTTCATGTAATTAGTGTGTATTTTTCTTCTGTGACCCTTAGTAAAAAATATTTGTGTGAGGTAGAAGGGGTTCTTTTAAAAAGCAGCCTCCCTAAGGGTCACACAGGGCGTGTACGTGAGTGGGCACTGAAATTTCCTGCGAGCCTGGCGATGGCCTAAGGTGACTGTTTAGCTAGTGGTATGCTTTCCTCTCCCCTTATTGAAGATAACTTCCCTTCATTAATTATTTTGTTAATACAGCAATTAGCTTTACATACATCTGCAGGAACAGGTACATTTACTTTAATCATCACTTAAATAAACATCCAAAGGGAATCAGGACACAAGATATATAAAGTTACTTCTTCTACTTTAAACTGCTAGGACTCATTGATCCTGGCCGACCTGGAGGGAGGGGGACCCTCAACAAGACTGCATCAGTGTATAAAAAGAGCCACTCCACCTCTACTCTGGAAAAGCCGTCTAGATGAGTTATTTTCTGTATATTTATTTTGCCTTGCAAGTCCCTTCAGCAATTCAAAGAAGTGTCTGCCCCCTTTCTAGGCACAGAGATGGAACGGAAACTGCTAATTGCTTACAGTTCCACGCAGAGAACACGGCGTCTTGTACGGACGAACACTTTTGGAGTTAGGTGGGCGCTGTGTCAGTCACTTGGGGAACATGTTAGAAGCCCTGCTCTTCCACCTTGTGTCCTTACTTATTCAATGTGGGGGCCTGCGTTCCCCATTTGAAAGTAAGGGCAATGACAGCCGCCCCGTGAAGATTTTCAAGACCGTGAAATCTAAGACAATAGCACTGAAAACTCCTAGCCCAGACTGCAATAACCAGAAGTTATTTTTCTTTGCATCTGTAAGAAAGTATAATTAATTGGTCAGTAAGCTCTCCTTTTCAAAGCATTATGACAATTTTATTTGTTTAGTTATATTTTACTTCATGTGGGCAAAGATGGTTCCTTGAGTCCAAAGGCATGTGCCAAAACCTGCTCTGAACTTTTCCAACATCAACACATTTCCACTTACTGAACTGACCTGACCAGATGTTAAATACGCCGCAAGACTAACAGGGGTGAAATTCATTTTTTTTATAAAAAACCCAACTATTCTAAAAAAAGTTCCACAAAATAATACAGTATTCGGGCTTCCAGCCAGCTATAGATAATACAATTTTACCGTAAGAAAATTGAATCTATCATGAATTAGTGGGGCACCCCTTAAATTTTCTATAACCAAAATTGTCTTGATTTGGAGGTGGCATGTGCACCAAACTGCAAGAAGCCTATAGCAGACTGCTAATTAGGTCAAGGATCAGTATGAGGTTACTGATTTAAAAGAGACTCTGCCAATACATGCTCGTCCTGCTGACACTGTTTTGGAGGAAGCAATCAGTCACTTGGTACAGGGGCTAGAACAAAATCAGAACAAGCATCCCAGCGAATATAAACAAAACTATCACCAAAATACCCTTACTTGTAACTGTTAGAAAAGGCTCCATCCCTCCCGGTTGTCGGGGACTCTACATTTATTTGTTTCCGTATCTTTTCCACAATTGTTCACTTAGAAATGTCAGGACGAATATTTGTAGCCACATCAATTCATAAAACACCACCCCCTCTGTTGGCTTCTTGGATACCAATGAAAATATTGACAGTAAAACCTTGCCTGAGATTGTTGCTAAAAATAAACTTCATAAATTTCTTATGCCTTTGTTATCTGTCTCCTGAGACAGTTTCTATTTGCAAAACAAGACACCTTCCTCTAACAGGTCTGCATATGGAACTGAAATCTAGGTTTCCAGAATGAAACTATAGAAACAAGAATTCAAGAACTCTGAGTTGGTTTTTGGCTTCCATGTTAAATTATTATTTCATCTCTGTGAAACCAGGGCTTGCCTTTTGCTTCAAATGTCAACCTATCACATAAAATGAACTAAAAACACTTTGCCTCTCAGCAATCTGAAGACGACTGGGAGGCATAAAGGCTGTCGTGCTGTTGCTGTTTACAAATATTCACTGCTCCCACTTGGGGAAGAACTCTATTTCCTCGACCCATAGATGTCAGGTTTTTCCACTGGGCTTGTTTAGATCAAGGGAATGGAGCAGAAGCAACACGTGTCACTTCTGGATGGTAGCTTCAGGAGACGCGCTATGGTTGCTTCTTCCTCGGACACAGGCCAGCCGTGTTTAAGACAGTGGCTTCTGCGTCAGACTGGGTCTCAGAGTGAAGTTGAAAAACTGCACATGACCCACAAAAGAATCAAAGAAAGCTTTATTTGCATAAGCCACTGAGATATGGGGGACATCTGCTACCACAGCATTACCTAGCCTACCACGACTTACACACAATTAAGGAGAATAGGCACTCTGCGTTCAAATAGATGAGTTCAAGTCCTGATGTCCACCTACCTACATGACCTTGGGCAAGTTTCTTAACTGATCTCAGGTCCCTCATCTGTAGGACGGGGAGACCTATTCCACTAGTCTTCTCACAAAGGGTTGGTGAAGCAATGCTTGTAAAAAGCTCAGCCATAATACCTGGCTTTATTAAAGCTGAATAACGTTTAGCTGTTATAAAATAAGGGTTCTATAATCGTTTCTTGAAACAGAGTTGTGTTAACATCCTCTCCAAAGATCTCTGCCTAGAAACAACTTGTCTCAAAAATAGAATCAGAGTCATATCACAAAGAAGCCAGGGAGCTCTTTCATCGAGTGATCCCAAAGTTACTGTTAGCCAAAAATCTAGTAGTCTCTATCTGACCTGCGTAATTAATTATGTGGTAGCCTGCAAAGCTAAAAATAGTGTAAACAGCAGATTGATCACTCTGTATTCTAGTACTTTCCCTATAACTTATCCATACATTTCATCCTCTAAGAATTTGTGCCTATGTCTAGGCCATATTTACACAAAGCCACATTCATCCACCCTGAGGGTCTTGGGCCTTAGAGCTGTAGGTTGAGTCCCACTGTCTTTTTTCTCCCTTAAAAGCACTTTATGTTCCCAACTTTCATGTGTCCTTCTGTATCCAGACTTCCTTTCATACATCAATAAATTCATCTCATTAGCAAATTTGAGTGGATGGATTCATGCAACTTCCCTTTCTTCCCAGGGTCCTTCCAATCCAACTCTGCGTGCAGATGAGTGACCGTAGTGGTGTTCCCACCAGAAGAGGTAAGTGGGGGGGAAAGTGGGGTTGCGTTCCCCAGGTAGCCTTCGAATTACATCTGTGTGTCAGCGCAACCATCTCTCACAAAACTCACCAAAATGAGAACTTGTTGATTACAGAAAAAATGTATTTGAGCATCCATATAAAGAGAAGCAAATGTGAGTGCAATAATAACCCTGCATCTTCTACATTCTCAGTTCTGAAAGGGAGTTCTGATGATCGATATTGTATCCATAGTGATTAGGGTTCGGGTAATTGTTCGAGACAATATTGTATTACAAAGGAAAGTTACTTGGAAATATTTCAGATGATCATGGTCTAATTCAAGTTTTATTTAATGTGTCCAATCAGAGGCTTCAAAGAATACATTATGTACCAGGTCTCATTAAATCTAATGAAATTCACCTCTACTGGTCAGTGGAAACAGAGTTTCACTTTGGTCAAAGACAAGTGTACATTCCACATTTATAAAATAAAAGTGGAAAGATTCTCTTTAATTTGAAATAAATATAAAAAGGCAGCTCAGACTGAACAACGAGATGGCGCACATAAGCCAGGCTGCTACCTTTGGGCATATTTCCAGATGCCCGCTCCTGCAGCCTCTTTGCAAACACCCCTTTGGCACTGCAAAAACTCTAAGAGAAAACTCAGGCTTCCTGCTTTCTCTCTAATGCATAAAATGACATAAGAGTATTTAAATTGTCGCTCTGGTTTTTTTTTTTCAAATACATCAGATACAGTGACTCCCCCTGAAAAACCTCACACATATTGCATTTTCCTATAAGCAGGGAGGCAGAAGACGTGTATGAGAGAAGTAAAGCCATTCTGGGCACAGAGAATTGTCAAAAGGAAATAAGGGTCCAAATGTGCTCCAAAAAATTGGTATGTGCCTACAAATGCTTTTTGGCTCTCCTTAGAAATAAGATGACAACAAAAAAACAGTCTTAAACTCAGCCAAAGTACAATTATTTGGGGATTGCTAATAGCCATGAATGCTTCTAGCTCCATGACACTTAACATACGTGATGACGATCTGTCTCCTATTCCACAGATTGGAAGCAGAGATTGGAAGCTGTAGCCTGTGATTACACCCTGCACCTTTCACCTGATAACTAAAACATTAGTGACTTGAGAACCACAAGCAAACTACGAGGGTACGAAACCAATCACACTGGAATGGGATACTTAACTACTTGTTATACAATCACATCCTATTCTTATCTCACATTGAGCTTGATTTTGCTTTTACAAGACCTTAATGACTACTTGTACACCCACACAATATAAATTAGAGTCTATTTTGTAAGATAGATTACACAAAGCATTAAATCCCCAAATGACTTGGGATACACATGTCTTGTGTCTAATCATTAACCTGCAGAATTTCATCCTCACAAGATGCATGAATTTTTCATAGCTAACTAGTTAAGCTCCAATGCTCATAATTCAAGGTCACGAAAGTTCCAACACTACCAACTATTTCTAGAACACTACATAATACCGTACTGGGTACCATTTGTTCAGAGATAACTCTCCATGAATATTTTCCCATTTCTGGGTGACCTTGGGTTTCTTAGCACAGAGTATTGGCCATCTTGGTTGAAAGGATGACTGACTAGTAAATATGCCTTTGAAGTCAGAGACAGTGAATGGCTCTGGAAAGATTTCAGGATGTTTCTCCTCTGGAGCCACTTGCACATGAAATAATACTGAGTTTCATGCTTCCACTCTCCCCCAGAGGTATTTGCTTACATTCCAGAATAAAGGTCTTTCTCTTCGATAGAGAAGAATGGGAAGATATGCCAGTTGCCCTGCATGAGCTTCAAGTTTCATAATCTCAGGGCTCCTCTCATCCAACACCCCTAATGGATATCCGGCCCTCACTGCATCACCCCGTGGGGACTGGGTCTTGGGGAACGAGGACAAACACGTTCTGTGAGAACTAGACGATCACTTCTCTGCTCCAGAATCTCATATTTCCTAGAGGCAAATGACCACATTTATAAAATTTACACCACCGTCACACAAAGGAAGTATAACTTGTGACTTGTCAAGGCATCCCTGCCTTCCTGACCCATCCTCTTGAAAGCAGTTTATTGGACACACTGTGAAGAAGAATGGTTAAGAGGGGGTATAGACATAGAAATGTGAAGTGAAAATATAGCTGGAGCTGTGAAAATTCAACATGATCTTGAATTTTTATCTATATATTTAATTATTATATAACAATCTTGTAATATAAACCCTTCCTTATGTCAACAGTAAAGAGGCTAATTAGGACATGTCAAGCTCATGTGAGGCTAGGCTGAGTTGTTCCATTTTTATAGGAATCAAATTTGCCCTGATCACCTAATTTATTATCTTTTTGTTTTATTTTTAAAGAACAATTATTACGACTTGAAATCAAATAGAGGGAAATTGACCATTGAATAGTTATAACTCACTGTCAGGAATGCTATTTCTTTGAATTCTACCAAAGTCAGGATCTAACAACCATGTAGGAATTTGAATATATGAACAGTTTGCTAAAGCTCGGGGAAAGAAACTATGTTCATTAAGAGGGTGTGGTCACTAATAAATGCAAACTGGAAATTATCTTAAACTATATACTACTTAAAATTTTTAAAAAACCACATATCCAAAATTGGAGGAGGAGGCCAAGATATACCATTGAATTCCTACAGTATACTGAGTCTAGAAATTCAGTTGCCTTTTTAAAAAATGTTACATGTTTTTAAAAATATCTGATGTTTTTTATTTTGCATTTTAATCATTAAAAATTCTTCAAAAATTTTAAATAACATACAGACTATACAATAGCAGATAAAATGTTAGTGTATTATTTTCCTCACGTAACACCATTAAATCTATTTGATGGAAGAAGGCTTAAAATATAAAAATATGAAAACCATTTTAATATGAATCCAGATGAATCAAGATTAAATCACATCAAAAAGCATTCCAATTTAACTTGACCCAGCACCTGGCTATAAATATGTACCAAGAAGTGAATCACAGAGGCAACCTTGACTCTTCCTCCTCACGGTCATGGGAAGACTTCAAAAATTTCTACGAGTTGAACTGAAGCTTCCTTTTTTCTGTTTTGAAATAGATTTGATAAACTATCTTTCTAATAGCATCCACAGGAATTACTTATTTGCAAGCACAAAAGCAGTAACATCAGTGGTTTCTCCATGAGATCAGTACTGCGATTACCAGATTATAAGATCACCATGGTAGTAGGAGGTAGAAGTGAATAAAGGGGGTAAATGGTGATGGAGGAAGACGACTTGGGGGCTGCACACACAATATACAGATAACGTGTTTTAGACTGTATGTCTGAAACCTATATAATTGTATTAACCAATGTCACCTCAATAACTACATAAAAAAGAAAATATAAAATATGGCTGATAACATTTTCTTAAAAGTATTTCAACCTAATGTGTAGAAGAAGTAGGACTCCTGAAACTGATTAAAGATATTAAATATTATTTACATACAAGGGTGATTCTCTGAGGAGTGGATATACAAAAATAAGATTTCTAATTTGTGTTCACTACAATACATTCCAAAGAAATTTCAAATGATGAAGCTGACTTTAAAGTAAGTGAGCTTACACAAATTTGAAACATATTTACATACAATGCAAATCAAAAGGAACAACTTCTGTTTTGCAGGAGGCATAATGTTTTTGTTCGTAATAGGATAAAGGTTCCATTTTTTCATCACATGCTACAATGCTGAGAAAATTTTAACACAGAATAAAGAAACAACTGGAAAAGGGGATATTCCTGGCTCTAATAGTTTACACATTGAATAATTTTTAATTAAAGAAAAATGTAAATATAAAGATTTTCTAATATATCTAATTGCATGTTACCCCTTGCAAATTCCCTCTCATCTCTGACTTTTTATGTGTCACAAGTGTATGTCCATGTTAGAGTCTTTCCTATGAGTCAGCTGGGCAACTGCTGGGCTAGCTGCCTGCCAAGCAGCCCGGCACCAAGGAATAGACAAGAGTCACACACAGTAACTATGCTATTCACTCAGCTTGTATTGAATGCAGGTTCACTCAGTGTAGGACATCAACATACATTAATATCCTACTCACACTCTAACAGTCTAAGAGAAATATAACACACACACAGCAATCAGTGGGGGATAGTGAATCTGAGTCCCAGAGTCTCGGTCTGCAGAGGTGTCAGGGAGACAGCACAGCAGGCAAGGGAGTTGTCAGCATCTTTCAGGGAAGGATCCCCGGAGCCAGGTGGGCAGCAGGGCAGACGAAGTGCTCAGTCCAGCAGGGCAGAGCCTCCTGCAGCCGATGCCAATGGAGATCAGCATGGTGTGCAGCAGCGCTCTGGTGTGTGGAGCTCAGCTGTATCAGCAGTGGTCTGGAACCTGCCTCAGTTATACCTTGAAAGTGGGGACTCCACCCTTCTGGGTCTTTTGATAAATGTCTTGGCGCCCTGATGCCAAGTGGGGAATTTGCCCAGGGGCCTATCCATGGGTGGTCCCACTCTGCAGACGTGGGTATTCTGACCACATGTGCAGATATCTGAGGTGTATCTCCTTGCCAAATGTGTCTGCTCTGACTTAGGTAGTTTCCTTCTTGAACCAAAGTGTCATGGCTGACTAACAGCCATCTTGGTTGACGCGAGTGACTCCACTTTGTTTTATATACTTTATGCTATCTTGATTGGACCCATACCATTTTATTTGTCCTGCTCTCCACATGATTTGTAATAAATGATATATGACAGGTGGTTTCATGACCCTATCCATGCTCCTCATTCAATAATTTCACAAGCTAGAAGATGACCAAGATCATGTAGCAGAGCACCTCTAGTCCTCTGTAGTTGGTCACCTCGGTGGAATGCTTCCGGTTCATCACCCACTGATTGACTCTCCATCTGATGTCTAGGCCAAGGTCCAGTCCTCCACTGTAAGTCTTTGGAAGACTGCAGAAAATGACAGAGGGACAAAAGTCATATTCCATGGGGGGAAGTGTGGCAATGTTGGAGAGAACATTCTTAGGTGCCCCCAAAGCAAACACAGTTCCATTGTTGTCTACTTTTTTACAACATTTGCCAAGTTATTTAGGCCTGGGGGAAGCTCTGTCAGCTTTGGTAGAAAATTTATGCAAGGGTTACTTGGAGGTACAGCATGCCAGCAGACATAACCTTCTAACTAGTAGCTCTCGTAGAATTTTTTTAACACGGGACAGTTCAATTTTATAACTGGTATTTTTATTTTTTTTTCAAAAAATAACATTTTATTGTTTTTATTTTTATTCAATTTATTTGGGTAAGATTGGTTAATGAAATTACATAGGTTTCAGGTGTACAATTCTATAACAAATCATCTGTATATTGTGTTGTGTGTTCACCACCCCAAGTCAAGTCTCCTTCCATCACCATTTATTACCCCTTTACCCTCCTCTACCTCCTCCCATACCCCTTTTCCTCTGGTAATCAACATGCTGTTGTGTCAATATTTTTTCTTTTTGCTTAATCCCTTTACTTTTTCACACAGCCCCTCAACCTCTCTCCCCTCTAACAGCTGTCAGTCTGTTCTCTGTATCTATGAGTCTTTTTATTTTGTTTATTTTGTTCATTAGATTCCACATATAAGTGGAATCATATAATACTTGTCTTTCTCTGACTGGCTTATTCACTTAGCATAATACTCTCCAGGTCTATCCATGTTATTATAAAAGGTAAGATTTCTTTCTTTTATTATGGCCAAGTATTGTACCACAGCTTTTTTATCCACTCATCTACTAATGGGCAATTGGGATGCTTCCAAATCTTGGCTATTATAAATAACTCTGCAACAAACAATGGGGTGCACATATTTTTTCAAATTAGTGTTTCAGGTTTCTTCAGATATATTCCCAGAAGTGAAATAGCTGGGTCAAAAGGTAGTTCCATTTTTAATTTTTTTTTTTGAGGAATTTCATATTGTTTTACACCCTGGCTGCACCAATCTGCATTTCCACCAACAGTGCATGGGGGTTCCCTTTTCTGCACATCCTTCCCAGCTCTTGTTTGTTGACAATAGCCAAGATTTGGAAGCAACCCACGTGCCCATCAGCAGATGAGTGGATAAAAAAGCTGTGGTACATTTACACAATGGAATACTACTTGGCTGTAAACAAGAATGCACATTACTTTTTGCAATAGCCTGAATGGGCCTGGAGGGTATTATGCTAAGTGCAATAAGTTAGAGAAACACAAATACCATGTGATCTCACTTATATGTGGACTCTAATGAGCAACATTAAAAAAAATAAAAACAGACCCAAAGATACAGAGAACAGAATGACAGTTGTCAGAGGGGAGAAAGGTCAAGGGGCTGAGTGAAAAAGGTGAAGGAATTAAGCAGTGCAAACTGTAGTCATGGAACAGCCACAGTGATGTAGATGGCAGCACAGGGGCCGGTGGATACTTGGGGCAGCAGGAAAACCACTCTGTGCATGTGTGATGATATCCTGGCCACTTTGTTGTGCCTCGGAAGCTAATGCAGAAGACTGTTAAATGTAATTGAAGAAAACATTTTTAAATATAGTGCAGAGCTTCAGAGGCAAGACACCAGAAAGAGAGACGAGAGAGAGAAGGAGGGGAAGAGGGAGGGGTGAAAGGAGGGGAAAATGAAATGAAATGAAATGAAATGAAATGAAATGAAATGAAATGAAATGAAATTCTACAACGTAGGTGATCCGGCTTCAGAACAAGAAGTGATCAGTAAGCTGTCTCTAGAAGTCCCCATGGGAGGCTACTCTCATCAGAAGTCCTCCAAGTGTTATCCCTGGTCCAGCAGCATCCCTGGGAACCTGTCAAAAGGACACATTCTCAGGCCCCAGCCAGACTTCATAAATCAGAGACTCTAGGGGTGGGGCCCAGTGACTTGTGTTAAAAAGTCCTCCAGGTGACCTTCATATATACCAACTCTTCAAGTGTATTCATTTTTGCTTTTCTAATTAATTCCAAGATCGAGCTTTTTAAACATTTGTAGTATTTAGTACTCCATATTTAAGCTACTAATCCTACATTCTATCAAGGTTCAAAAATATCCTATAATCCATTGTGGAACCTGAAATTTCACAGCTGTTGTATACGAGGTGTATGTGATACTCTGAACCCCCGCATGTTCTATTTTTATCAAGGAAATCATGAAGCAATTTTAGATTACCAAGCAGCAGAAATGACCAGCGTTTAACGAAATAACTGTAGTGGTAGAGAGAGATGCAATCTTGCAAATATCTCACAGTTTAAGGTACTTAATTCAACACATACGTTAATACGGCCAAAAAGAAAGAAAGAAAAAAGGAAATCAGTGGGACTATTTTGCAGTCTAAACAATGTGTATGCCTTCTCAACACTGAGAACATTCATACATTTCTTTTGTCAAATTGAAAAAGTCTCTTCTTGATAAACTTTCCTACCCTCAAACCCATTCCCATGATTTTCATAATGTTCTAATCAGGAGCATAGTCCACAGTTTTTGTATGCTATCTAAACTACAAGGGAACAGAATACTAGCAAATAAAACTAGTGATTAAGAGATGGATGTCCAGCTACATTTAGTAAACCATTAAGACAGAAAATCAAACAAAGAGCATTCAGTAGAACCAAAAGAGAGAGAATTTCAGTGTGGACTAAGCATACACATCTATCACCCCTCCTATCGCAAATCTCCGTGAAACTGGGAAAAACCATATTTTATAGTAAGTTCATGTCATCATTTGGGGAAATTTATCTATCAATAAATAAAAGATTGGTGGGGGGCGGGAATCCTTGAAGTAAATGGGATTAACTAATGGAGAAATAAAAGTAGAGAAAATATGAAAACCTAAACTTACATAGGAGAAATCTACTGTAAGTAAGGTCAGTTCTCTCTAAAGGAACTCCAGCTAAGCTCTATAAGGGACGCCCTCACTCAGTCGCAGCCCACACACAGAGTCAAGGAGCAGTAAGCAGGCTCATTATGAAAGGATCACAGTGTGAACAGCTGGCTAGTTTGCTGTCTTCTCCAATGCCTTTGTTTATTCTGCGACTAGCAGCCACAGTGTTTATCATTAGGATGAAGTCCTGAAACCCACTTTCTAAATCAAGAGAGCCATCTGCCTTAGGAAGGCTCCTAGCCAGACTATAGAGAGAAGCATCACAGAACTTGAGATATTCAGAATCTTCACCGAGAGAGGAAAAAATAAAGAAAAGAATGAGCTGATGCCAGCATTCACAGGAAGGCAAAACCTTCATGCCGCCCTTTTAAATACTGCCTCATGCAACCAATATTCCCTCTGAAGCCATTAAGTAACAAAATGATTCATCAGCCTTGGGGGACACCCTTGTGAAGAAGTCTCCTACCCTGGGCATGTTTCCATTCTGGTGAGAAAGAACAAAAAAAAGGAAATAAAACTATATTGATCACACCAGGCAATGCTCTGCCCTATGAAGAAGAATAAGGAGAAGGAGAAGAAGGAGGATGAATAGGAGGGGAAGAAGGTAGAAGGGAGGAGGAAGAAGAAAGGAGGAGGGGAAGGAGGAGGAGGAAGGGGAGAAGGGGGGGAGGAGGAGGAAAAGAAGGAGAAGAAGGAGAAGAAGAAGAAAGGGAAAGGAAATAATGAATGACTGTGAATGGTAAGTAGATAAGAAGTCATTCTTTTCTGGGGAGGTACATCTGGTGTGAGACCAGGTAAAGCGATATCTAGGGAAAGAGTCTGAGAGTGAAGAAACAAAGGGCAAGCCACTGAGATGGAAAATTACTTCCAAAAACAGCAAGAAGGCCTGTGCAAGGTGCTAGAGATGATAGAAATGAGACAGGCAGTGAAAAATAAATACAATATGATCTCACCTGTAAGTGGAACCTAATCAACAAAACAAACAAATGAGCAAAACAGAACCAGAGACTTGGAAATAAAGAACAAACTGACAGTGACCAGAGGGGAGGGGGGAGGATAACAGTGGAAACTAGAGGAAGGGGCAAGGAACACAGAGGACTCGTGGGCATGGACAATGGGGAGGGGGTTGACTGTGGGAGTCAGCGGGACAGGGTAAGGGTGAGCAATGGGGACAATAGTAACTGAACAACAAAAAAAACCAAACCAAAGAAATGACAGAAAATGACATCAGAGGAGTAAGCAAGCGCTTGACAACGTAGGGCCATTCTACTGGGCCTACTGATAAGGACTTTAAATTTTATTGTCAGTTTATTGGAAAGCCATTAGAAAGTTTTTACTTTTGGTGTTTTTTGTTTTGTTTTGTTTTGTTGCAGGGAATGACATGATTCTGAGGCTGCTGAGTAGATAAAAGAAGGGAGGAAAGAATGGAAGGAAGAGACCATACTGGAGGCTACTGTACTAGAATAGGTGAAAGATCATGGTGACCGGGATTGGGATGGAACTGGTGTGTGGTGACAGGTGGCCAGACGAGGCATTGGTCTGAAGGTCAAGGTGATAGGGGTATGACTTGCTCCTGCATTGGGTGTAGAATGTAGCAAAAAGGGAGGAGACAAGGATGAATCTGAGGTTGGCATGAGCAACAGGGTGAGTGGTGAATAGCTTCATCATCTCCTGAGGTGGGGCACTGGGAAAGAAGCAGACCTGCCCTGAGGTGGGAGTTCAGCTTGGGGTCAGTCACAGTTGAGAGGCCTGTCAGACACTGAAGTTGAAGGTCCTGAGCAGGCAGTTGAATTCATGAGACTGAAGTTAATGGCAGAGGTGGTGAGTAAAGAGTGCTGACTCCAGAAAATTCTAAGAAAAGAGCAGGGGGGTCAGAAAAGTAGAGCATTTAGTGGACCCCAAAACCCAGTAGGCCCCTTCCACCACAAGAGGTAGGTGCATAAATAGTAATCTTCAAAGAATAAAAAACAAATTGCAATTTAGACCCTCAATGACAAATGTAAATAGGAAGCTGACTATCAACAAATGCACGAGGAATAACAACAGCAAGTGAAACAAGCAAGCCTATTAATCGGGATAGGCTAATTGTTGAATCACATAAAACTATGAAAGCCTCAGTAAAATTTATTTTCACATGCATCACGGTCTGTTGGAGGTTGGTGGGGGGTGACGTGGAAGGGGAGATTTTGTCCACAGTCATTCAGGGATCCAGTACCCTACTTCTAGCAGCTCGGCCAACATCTGTGACTCATCGTCTTCCTCTGGATTCATTACATCCTGCCAGAAACCAAGTGCCGAGAACATGGAGAAGGTGTACGGGCTCTTCTCCACCTCCTCCCTGGGGAGTATTTTAGGAGCAAGGCCTGGAAGTGATATATATGACTTTTCTCTCATTCTATTGGCCAAAATTCAGTATAGGGCTCAATAGACTATACAGGAGGCTGACATAGAAAAATGCTTATACTTTATACCTATTGGCATGTACTGAAAAATACTGAATCAATAAAACAAAGAAAAAACAACCCAAGAAAGAGAAAGACATGATTAACATGAAACAGCAGGAAGCAAATAAAACAATTTACATTCGTGCCTAAAATAAAGCTGTTGTTAAATTTAAAAATAAAATAATGAAAATATGGACCTCATACCAGATTACTTAAAAATAGATGAGATAAAAGGAAAGTATATTAAGGATAAAGCCTTGTTCAAGGGAAGGTATTAGTATTGATTAACTTTTAATTAAGTCTAGACATAGACATAAAATGTGTTTACATTTATTTCTCAAACCTTTACATTGTAAGGATAATCACTAAAAAATAACAAGAAGCAAATTTTAAAGTTCATTAGAGAAAAAAAGATGAAACAGAAACAACACAAAGAATCTTAACCAGTAAAAAAAATAGTAGTGTGGAAGATATGGGGGAGAAGTAGTAAAGATAAAAAATTAACTAACAGGAAATAATTAAATATAAACATCGTGAAATACAACAAATGTGAATGGGCTAAATAATCTATTAAATTTGTTACATCTTAAAAGTTAGTCTTTTTTAAATTCTGAGATTGAGTAGGAAGGAAGCTACATATGTTTGCATTACAAACAATGGAAACTAAGCTGTGGAATTAAAAGCTGAGAAAATATTTTCCAAACGTGAACTTGCACAAAGCAAGTGGGCCATTATTATCATCAGAAAACTACATATGTAAATAGACACGTATGTATTTCAGAGTAAAGATATCATCTGACAACAATGAACTAGAACTTTGTCAATCACAAAATGACAGAAAAAGTAAATCAGGGCATTGGAAATAAATTTTGTTTCCTAAATAATGTTTTCTTTAAAGAGAAAAAAAAGTTTAAATTACAGACTAGAAATGAAAGTGATGTTTTTCATCAAAATCTGTGATATTTGTCCAAAGAAGTATTTGGAAGAAAATAAGTAGCTTTAAATACATGCATAATAAATTAAGAAAACTGAAAATAAGTCAACTAAGTAGTCATCTTGAGGAACCAATAATAATAATAATACAGATAAAAGTAGATATTTACAAATTTAAAAAATTAGACAATAAAATTAAAAGTTGGTTATTTGGAAATACCACTAAAATAAACATGCTTCTAAAAATCTAAAGAACAAAAAGAAAAGCCAAAAATAATAAGAAAATAATGTTCTTTAATAAGATGTGATACCTACAAACATGGTTTCTATCAAAATGACTCAGGCTCAAAAGTATCACAGAAATTATTCTGAGACCCATATAAGTTAATTAATAAATAACGTAAGTATATAAGTTGCTAAGTAAATAAAGTTTAAGTAATTAATCATTAAATAAGTGAATAATAAAATTAATAAATGAATGCTGAAGTTAAGTAAATCAATATAGTGAGGGTCTTCATCAGCACCTGACACACAGCAATTCTGTATCAGTGTTTGCCGCCATTACTCCATTTCACTCGGGCCGCTTGGTGTTGAAAAGATCAGTGAGGTAAGAGTGGAAATAGGAAGTTCAGGATAGTATTGTAATAATCCAAAGAAAAATGATGGCTTAGTCTAGAGGGGTAGGAGGGGAGGTGATGGGATATGGTGAATTTGTATGTGCAGTGTAAAGATAAAGACAAAAAGATTCAGTGAGAAACTATGTGGGGTGTGAGAGAAACAGGGAAGTCAACAATGAATACAATTTTTCAGACCTAAGTAAGTAGGTGACTGAAAACGATTTGTATTCACTAAGATTAGGAGGATTTAGCCCATTCCAGGTTTGGGAGAAAATCAAGAGTTGGGTCTTCAATATATTAAATTTGAGAACCCTATTGGAAACTTAAGCGGAGATCTGATTGGTCTTCACTTCACCCAGCCTCCCTGTAAGAAGTTAGGAATGTGCTAGCGATGGTTTGTAAATGCTCCCAACAGGTAACAATCAACCATGTAAGCACTCCAAGCTCGTCACCTGGTAAGTAGGTGGCTTAAAGCTCATACTCACGAAACCGTCCAAAGGGGCTATGAACAGAAGCCATCTAGTGCCTGTGTCTCATCAAGGTGAGGCTTCTCGTTGCGTTGATCATACGAGCACATTGGGATTGGTAGATGTGCACCCCTCTGAGGACTCTGGTGAGGCTGAACATGGCACCTGAACTTAGGAATATGTTCTGCTGTCCCTGTTTTGTGTAGCCCTCTGTGGAGAACACCTTTGTCTCCTTTGCCATTAAATACACTGCCTCCTCTCTTTGTAATTCTGCTCCTCTTTCTGCTCCATCATCTGAACCATAAACACATATGCATG
This sequence comes from Desmodus rotundus, assembly GCF_022682495.2. Classification (NCBI taxonomy): domain Eukaryota; kingdom Metazoa; phylum Chordata; class Mammalia; order Chiroptera; family Phyllostomidae; genus Desmodus; species Desmodus rotundus. The sequence goes on along the minus strand of NC_071399.1, from coordinate 17,649,468 downwards.
CACGATGCAATAGAAAAAGGGGTAGAAAGGTTTGTGGGTGAGGAGGGGCACTGCAATACACCTAACTGAAAGTAACCCACAGGGTGATCAGGTCCTAAATCCCTAACCGGGCAGGTCATAGCGGGTCGTTATGTCCCAGGCCTACGAGTATAACTTCTTCATTAGGAGGTTTATTTGCCTTGAGCAAGCCCTGTCCATTTTCTTGTGCATCTAGGGAGACCCACCTCTGAAATGCCGGAGTAATCGTCATTTTCCGACCCCACTGGAGCTTCTCCACCCTCAAGAGAACACATAATCTGGTTACCTATCCTGTAGCCCAATCCCACCTTGCGTTCTCCCACCTGCGTGTAATCTTCCTTACCTTCTTCCCTCCTTCATTCAAAATGCATAAAAGAAACTGCAAACTGTCATTCCCCAAAGCAGGTGAGATCCTGCTTCCTGGCATGTCATCAGTTTGGCTCAAACTTCGATACACTTTTATAAAAATTCTTTGCGGGTTTGGACATTTTTCCATCGATAATATTAACCCAAACTGTAAACAAATAGGAATATAAGTGAGGAAGGACAAAACAGAACCCTCTCCTTTTTCCCTACATGCTTCTTTAATGCTTGACTTTTCCTCTGTATTACCACTTTAAAGGCTGTTGTGGCATCAACAACAAACACTATAATACCAATTTTTAAATGGTTAGAATATAAACCAGAATGTTAATACGAATTATATTTCCTTCTAGGTAGTGAGACTACTAGTGTTTTGCTTTCTCTGTCTCTTGTTTTTTCTTATCTATATTCTTAAAATACTGTGCAATAAATGTGCATTACTGTTGTAATAATATAAAAGAAAGAACACTTGAATGCAAGCATGAGGGTCCGGAAACAGGGGTCTAGATACCACCCCTGATGCAGGCCAGTCATACGAAAGCCAATCTTGGCTTCTGCTGTATTGTTTATAAAAGGAGCATTTAAATGATCTCAGACATCCATACCTGATCTCATGTACCATGACTTCCTTCTTCCCCTTACTTAGAAAAATGAGCTAACTGATTCACAAACTCTCTGAAAAGGAGAGCTTATTCTTTACCATTCAAAACCACAGCTATTTTATTTTTGGCTTAAGACTATAAATATTTAGGAATTTTTCTTTTTCTTTCTCCCTCTTCTCTCCTTCCTTCCTTCCTCAATATTTATGGAGCACTTATTCTGAATCAAGCACTGTGATAACTTGAGAATAAAAAACAATAATGGACAAGGATTTAGCCATAGGCTCTGCCCTCATTAGACTTGCCATCTAGGGATGAATAAAAAGAAATGACTACAAAAGGTAATTTAAACAAAAACCATCACCACCCCAGAAATAACCATCTCCTATTATTCATGGGGCTGTCACACTGAACAGTAAACCTCAACACGCCCCAGCAGCAGCACAGCAAAGCTGAGAGTGCAACCAAGAGAAGGGTACAGATTAATGCAAATATTTCTCCCATGCTGGCAGGAAATTAAGAGCCAGCTAATAGTCATCTCCTGTTCTCCCAGGCAAGCCAAGGTAAAGTGCCCACTCAGGATGAGGTTGGCATTTAAGGCAATTAGGTGGTGAAAACAAGTGAGTTTGACAAAGTATTTCCCCTTTAATTGTGATACATTTCCTTGAATATATGACCCAAGGTTGTGTCCCATATATTATGTATAGAAAGTTTTGTACAGCCATTGCCAACACTTGTACTGAGGTCTCTAAAAGTTACTAAATTGTTTACAAAAAAAGCACAACTCAGTGTATATTAAGTGCAGAAAGCTGTTAAACTGATTACAAACACCTTTACTTGCATATTAATGGGCTGGACTCATCAGAAAACAAGACCCCATGGTTATCGCCTCCATTTACCACTTAATTTACTGTACTAAGTTCAAATATAGTCTTCTATTAATATGTCTCTGACAATCAAAACAATGGGTTAGTTATGGTTCACAATAGTATTGATGGTAAGTGTGCATTTGATTAAAATTAAAGGTGTTTCTTTTCCCCAGGAATTAGCAAAGATGAGAGGATTTAGGTGGGGTAATGTTTTAAATCAATGCAAGAAATGCAGCTATCTAAACACTAGATTATGGCATCTCACCAGAAGATGGGTAATCCATATTCTCTGAGGCAGAAGTAATTGTTCTACAATATTTTTTCTATTTTATATTACTCTGGAATGAACCTCATATTGATGGGAATGTGAACAAATTATGGAACACCAATATATTTGCAGCATAATTAATTTTTAAATGATGCTAGAGGTAAGAAACCTAGCTTATAAATGGATGCTATATGACAATAATTTATTCAGCTTAGTAGCAGTTTTCATTTATCATGTAATTATTCAACATTCATGTAAGTCATTGCTATTTGATGTAGAAATTATATTTATAATTAAGCAACAAGTAAATTCAAGCACTTGACAATTCACAATACTCTAGTCGATCGCACGTATGGCCTACCTCTAAATCATTACCGTGAACCTCTCCATTTGGACTATTAAATCTAAGATTTGGCAATTTACTGAATACAAATTATTTCAAGTTAATAATGATTGTGCATGATTTGCTCCAGCTAAACTTTCTAACACTATCATTCATTCTTAAGTATGTTTTAAAATTAACTCTGGTTCTTTGTGGCCTCAGAAGGCAATGTTGGGAATGAGTGTCAGGCATTAGCATGGAAAGTGATTGTGGATTTCACTTCAACGTTTTCAGCCAGATTCTTTCACAATATTATACAGAAATACTAGTGGAGCCAAAATTGTGTGCAGTGCAATGGGAGTATAAATGGCACTCACTTCTCAAAAAAAAATAATAATAAGGAAGTTTTCTGCTTACAAAAAAGACATAATAGTTTTAGCTTGAACAAAACATAACAAATTATGCTATTTTATCTGCAATAATTAGCTATGTAAATCTCATGAGAAGCGAAATGTAATGTTAAAAAAACAATTAAAATCACCATCATAAAAACAGTCTTTGTAAATTTTTCTATTCCTAAAAGACTAAATATTACAATATTCCAAGATACTGCAGTTAATTTAAAGCACGCATAAGAAAATATTTCATTTGATTTTATATTCCTTGATCAGACTTTATTTTTACTATGGAGAGATAAATCCAATGTACTCTATACCTAAAATACCACCAATACATAAAAATGCAAGTAAATCAATATTTCTTTCAAAAGTCTTTTGGTGAGAATAAAAAGATTTTACACAAAAAACTAAGTGTCATAAGTATGACATTCAACTCTGTCAGTTTGAATTCTGCCACAAAACAAAGCAAAACTTTCCTGTCCAGCGTGACCCGGCAATAGCAGGCTCAGTGATAACAATGGGTCTCAGGAGGAACATTTCCCACTTCCAATCCTGCACATTCCACCCAGTTGTTAATCATACAGAAATGGAGGTGTTTCTGGGAAGGTATTCCACAGATACAGTTAACATCTACGTTGAATTGACCTTAAGTAAAGGAGATTACCCTTGAGAGTGTGGGTGGGCTTCATCTAATCAGCTGGTCAGGAGCAAACTCTAAGGTTTCGTGGGGTGGGAGGGGGGGCAGAATTGCCTCAAGACAACAGCACCCACTCCTACCTGAGCTCACAGCCCGCAGGCTTGCCCTACAGATCTCTGACTTGCCAGCCCCAGCATCAAATGAGCCAATTCCTAAAAACAAAATCTTTTTTCTATAGAAACATATAATAGGTTCTAATATATATCATGGGTTCTCTCTTTCTGTGGCTCCCTATTTTCCACAGTAGGAGGGGTTCTGGCCAGAACAGTGGGCATGAGAGGGGCATTTGACCCAATCTGAGAAGAGTTTTTATGAAAGACAGCAGACATGCCCACTCCTTTTTTGCATTAACAGGCACAAATGAGAGTAATGACTACAAAAGATGCCAATTACAAGTTGTCTCAGATGACCAGGTGAGCAAAGGTTACACTGGGCAGGTGGAGAAATTTGGAAGCATATTTTATGTTTGCCCAAAACTCTCAAAACTCCACACATAGTCCAATATCAGTAAACTGGGCTTTACGTTTGTGTATTCATTCAACAAACAAACACTGGTTCATCACTATTTCCAGATCTCCTCCAGGCTGCTGTAATACCACTGTAAACCAGACACCAAGACCTCTGCCCCTCATGGAGTCTGCAATCTAGTCAGGGACAATAGATAAAGATATAATTAAATAGGGGTTAGTGCCATGGGGACAAAAAGCATAATGGAAGAACTGGGAGAGAGGACAAGACTGGGAACCTCTCAGCAGAAGGGCTATATGGCTCTTTATAGGTTGAAAGATGTGCACACCTGGGACTTTCAGACAGAGAGATCAGCAAACACCAAGGTCCTGAGATGAAACTGTGCCTTCAGTTTGGGGGGGAAATACTATGGCCAGAGAGGCTGCATCATAGTGCACAAGGGTGAGAGGTAGGAGATGAGGTTCCAGAGAAAGGCAAGAGACAGACAGGTCATGCAGAGCCACCCTTTAGGCCTTGGAAAGAAATTTGGGATTAATTCTAAGTGCAATGAAAGCCATCCTAGGGTTGTAAGTATAGGAGAACCATGATCCAATTAACATTTTGAAGAAGATTATTTTGCCTCTCTGGAATGAGTAGTGGGAGGTTATGGAAGCAGAGAGGTCAGTCCTGACACTATCTCAGTGTTCAGTCTAAGATCTTGGTGGGGAGCAGTGTGGACGGAGAGATGTAAACAGACAGAGGATTCGTGTTCGAAGTGAAGTAAAAAGGATGTGCTAATGGATTTGGCAAATCCAAAAGTTATCTACTGTGATGTCTAAGTTTACCCAAATTATGATAAATTTCCAGCAAAACTGAGTAGGAGGGTAAAGAGAAGACCTGAGTTTTATGGCCAGCTTGCTATCTGTGCGGCTTTGGGTAATCATTCTACTCTCTAGTCCTCAGTTTTCACAGCCATCAAATTAGAATGTTAACTAATGAATTCTAAAGTCTTCCCCAGTCTTGGCATCTCACGAGTTTGTGGAAAGGTTATAACTGCAAGCACACTGAACAAAGAAGTTTTTCCTTTTTTTATTGTATTTTTTTCTATTTTTTAAAAATACCTTGACCTCTGGAGAAAACTAGGTTCACCTATTCTGGTCCTTGGTTTATTTTCAGAATATTTCTCTCACTAGCAGATCAGACTGAATTCAACAAAGAGAGAAAAGGTCAGCATACCATGTATCATTCTGAATCATGATTCATGACACTTGTGAACCCTCTCAAATTAGCATCAGGTGCTATGTGAGCAATACCCAAACGCTAAGCCAAGGGGACTCTTCTGTGCCACGGTTCCCACAAAAAGCAACACACACAGTCACGGGTGACTTCCCGCAGTTGACCCCACATATCAAAAAGGCCACTGATAGTTTATTTCCTTTAATTTAAAATCTGAATATGAAAAACAGAACATCTTTGCCATTCTACAAAGTCCAACATTCGCTCCAGCATGACAGATCCATGTTGCACCCTGCATTTGGAGTAATCCCAGAAAGAGCCAGTTTTATTAATCACTCCGATGTTATTTTCCTAGAGACATATGCTCTTCCTGTTCCTGGGCTTACAGGTTGCTGACTTCTCTCAGGCTGCTAGTCGATGAAAATCAAGCACTGAAGATACAAGCAGGAGATTGTGATTTTATAATTATAGTGCTTATAGACATACTAAGAATGAGGTTTTTCAGAGGAGAGAACTAAGAAGCATCAGAAATACCAGCATATAAATAACTCCTTGTGAAAACCAACTTGTCCCTGTGTCTTTTGCAGGGAGGAGGGGACTCTACTATTTAAAAAAGCATTTCAATCCATGGCTTTCAATTTCTTAGCTCTGTGAACAAATGTAAATCCCAGAACATGCCCATATGTACAAGGGATTAGAACATGGAGTAGAAGGTATTTTTAATAGCATATTTCTTCCACTCTGAGCAACATTCAATCTTTGTGGAGAAATAAATGTTATTTCTATCGGTAGAGAATTGCAGAATGAAGTCAGAAGAAAATAGTAAAATGGAGGTAAATTGCTTGTATTATTATCTGTGAAGACATGATTAGCTAAAAGAATCTTTTCCAAAAAGGCGACTGGGTATAATATATGACGAAGAGTAAGAGCATATACACATTTGGAAAGTATTAGTGGAGAAAGACTCTAATGTGCTATGAATTTGAAGAATAAATTCTTCTTGGCATTTACTTTCAACAAGGTAGTAAAAGTAATGAAAATTGATTAATACAAGTGATCCATTTTGATACGGGATTTTTACTGGAAGTTCGTTTTACAGAGAATGGCTCATGGGATAGGCCCATAATGTCAGGACTGCCCACAGAGCACGTCTGTCCAGTGAAAATAGAATCTCCAGTGATAATAGAAAATAGAATAGACTCCCCCCAACTAATCAGATCTCTGTGGACATGGAGCCTCTGTGTGGAAGGGGATGAGCTGTTCAGTGCAATAGTGGCAGCATTATTAAGCACGCAAGGAACTGCTGTAACAGTTGACAACTTTCACTGAACTCAAAATTTTACAAAATATGTCATCAATTCTTACAATTCCACGTTAGGTTGGTAATAAAGATTCTGTCTCTGTATAAGGATACCAAAGATAGGTGTAGAGACTTTGTAAGGTAGATTCAATTTTGCTCAAAGCCAGAGCTGAACACATGACTCTGGTGTCTTAACTACTGTTTGTGTTCTAGCCATGAAATCATGTAATATTCCTCTATGGTTTGTCCAAACACACACTGCATTTAAAAGTTAGAAATTGCATGTTACAATAATGAATGAGAAAAATGCCTGATATTGGTAAAGGAAAAAACCCAGAAATGACTCAATCATTTCTGTGTACTAAAAGCTAGGATCAGACCATTTACAATAGAATAAAACAAAGGCAAATGGTCAAGAAGCAAGGAAAATATCAACCTCATTAGTAACAGCAACTTCAGAATTAAAAAAAATTGAAACGAGGTATGTTTTATCTATAAAGCGTGCTAAGGTTTTTCTAAAATAATTTTGCCAGGTGTTGGACAAAATAGCTGGTTACAAATCAATATGCACCATATGACTCCAATTTTGTTAACAAATTGAACAAAAATTTTTTTTAATTGAACAAAAATTTACATAGAAAAGAAACTAAATGAGTTTAGGTCAAAATGTTAACCCTGATTTAATCTAGGTAGTGGCAGTTCATTTATATTTTATATTTTTCTTTGAAATTTTTCTCATTTTCCCAAATTTCCTGGAAGTTGTATAGTCAAAAAAAAAAAAAAGTCACTGAAAATCAGGTTGACTAAAAAGCCTATTGTACTTTGTGAATCACTTAAATTTATCAATACTCTTAGAAATACATACATCTTTTTAAAATATATTTTATTGATTATACTATTACAGTTTTCCCATTTTTTCTCACCTTTATTCCCCTCAGCCCTGTACCCCACTTCCCACCAGGATTCACCCACCTTAGTTCATGTCCATGGGTCGTACATATAAGTTCTTTGGCTTCTCCATTTCCCCTATTTTGTGCCTACCATTTACACTTCTTATTCCCTGTACCTTTTTCCCCATTCTCTCCCCTCTGCCTCCCCACTGATAACCCTCCATGTGATCTCTATTTCTGTGAATCTATTCCTGTTATAGTTGTTTGCTTAGTTCCTTTTTTATTTTTTACATTTGGTTGTTGATAGTTGTGAGTTTGTTGTCATTTTACTGTTCATATTTTTGATCATCTTCTTTTTCTTAGATAAGTCCCTTTAACATTTCATAGAATAAGGCCTTGGTGATGATGAACTCCTTTAACTTGACCTTATCTGGGAAGCACTTGATCTGTCCTCCCATCCTCAATATCTTTGCTGAATAGAGTAATCTTGGATGTAGGACCTTGCCTTTCATGATGTGGAATATTTCTTTCCAGCCCCTTCTTGCCTGCAAGGTTTCTTTTGAGAAATCAGCTGATAGTCTTATGGGAACTCCTTTGTAGGTCACTGTCTCCTCTTCTCTTGCTTGTTTTTAAGATCCTCTCCTTATCTTTAATGGTGGGTAATATAATGATATGCCTTGGTGTGTGCTTCCTTGGGCCCAACTTCTTTGGGATTCTCTGAGCTTCTTGGACTTCCCGGAAGTCAATTTCCTTAGGGAAGATTAGGGAAGTTCTCCTTCATTATTTTTTCAAGTAAGTTTTCCATTTCTTGCTCTTACTCTTCTCCTTCTGGCACCCCTATGATTCAGATATTGTAATGTTTGAAGTTGTCCTGGAGGTTTCTAAGCCTCTCCTCATTTTTTTTTTTTTTTTGAATTCTTGTTTCTTCATTCTGTTCTGGTTGAATGTTTATTTCTTCCTTCTGCTGCAAATCATTGATTTGAGTCCCGGTTTCCTTCCTATCACTTTTGACTCCCTGTACATTTTCCTTTATTTCACTTTCCATAGCCTTCACTTTTTCCTCTATTTTGTACCCATAATCAACCATTTATTTCTGTGAGCATCCTGATTACCAGTGTTTTGAACGTTACATCTGATAGGTTGGCTATCTCTTCACTGCTTAATTGCATTTTTTCTGGAGCTTTGATCTGTTCTTTCATTTGGGCCATATTTTTTTGTCTCAGCACACCTATTACATAGTAAGGGGTGGAGCCTTAGGTATCTGCCAGGGTGGGGCTACCCGTGTCACTGCATTGCGGCACTCTATGTGGGGGAGGGGTGTGAGAGGGAACAATGCCACTTGCTCCACTCCTGGCTGGCAGAAATACATACTTCTTAACACAAATAAAGCACTTTTATTTACCAGAATACATATGCATTCCAAGAAGGTAACTGTCATTAGGATATTTTTTCTTATTCAGAGAGGATCATCCTAAGAGAAAATCCCTCAAATGAGATAAATGTTGTAGAGAAGTTTGGTCACTAAAAGGCATGCTTTTGTTTTATTGTTTTATTTAATTTAACTTTATTTTTAGGATTTTATTTATATTTAGAGAGAGGGGAAGGGAGGGAGAGAGAGAGGGAGAGAAACATCAATGTGTGGTTGCCTCTTGCACACCCCCCACCAGGGACCTGGCCCACAACCCAGACATGTGCCCTGACTGGGAATCAAACTGGCTACACTTTGGCCCACCTTTAGTGGACCAAACCTCTCCTTTTAAACCTCTCCTTTAGTTAGTTCTAATAAATCAAATTTTAACATGTCCAAAGAAGCTCCCCAAGAATGTGGGTAATTTGTGATGGTATTGAAAGAAATATAATGCATTTTTTTCTAAAACAAAATATTATATGTGAGGGGACCCAAAAAACATAGAATTATTTTCTGGAGGGTGGGCCCCTTGTAGTACAGGCTTCTCCCACTAGGTGAGAATTCTAGGAGTCTATGTGTATCAGTGTACCAGCTGGCATTGTTGTGAGAAGCTGTGTTTAGCTTCAGTGAATTTTTCTGAAGACTCTTTCAACGTGTTTGCCCATTTCATGATGGGTGATTTACGAGCGCACCTGCCCACACCACACTGAGTGTTCAGCAGTTTCTGACCAAAAACAGCATGATCCCTGTGCCCCACCCTCCCTATTCACACACTCTCACCCCAAGTGACTTTTTCTTTTTGTTTCCCCGGATGAAAAAGTCCTCAAAGAGAAACATTTTGCCAATGTGGAAGAGGTGGGAAAAAAAACAGCAGAAGCACCAAAAGGCATCAAAATCAATGAGTTCAAAAACTGTTTTGAGCAGTAGAAAAAAAGTCTCAATAGCTGTATTGCATCAAAAGGAGAATACTTTGAAGGTGACTGAAGTTTAAACAAGTAAGAATAAACACACAATTTTTTAATAAATAGTTCCAGGTTTGGGGGGGTCCCCCCTCATATATGCACATACACTTATACACACAGAAACAACTAAAAATAGATACAAATAGCTAATAAAGTAGATGATATCTCACTGGAAATTATATAAATGTAAAATAAAACAATGTTATCATTATGTCAAGAGCTGGAACACAAAATTACACATAAAATCATATGTTAATTAGTTTGTGTGCACATGCATGAAGGACTGAATGAAACATTCCAGCTGGTTGAGATTATAAATATTGTAGAGATTTTTTTGTTTTTTAGTTTGCACATATCCTCACAGAATCTATAACAAGCATTTTTTTATCAAGGAGAATTTACTTTGAATTTCTGAAAAGAAATAATGGATAGGTCTTTGCATAGAATGTCAACATAGTCTGTTCTAATTCTGAAGCAAGTTGAAAAAAATGTTTTCTCAGACCTTTGGCAAGTGTCACCTAAAACTAATCAACAGTTTCAGGCCATAGAATTTTGTCTTTTAGCTTGGCTCTCTTCAGTTAGTATTGTAACCACATTTTCGTAACAAATTCCTCTCAAAAGTTTAGATATAAATAAAAGTTATTGAATAAAAACTTATTTGACTTGGATTTTTCTCTGAATAGTCCCAGTATTTGTTAAAAATTATTGAAATCTTAGTACTTAAAGCACACACAAATAAATCCCACCAGGACTAAGTGTTATAAAATAGAGCACATGCCAAACCAAATGTATTTCAAGAGAGTGAGTTAGGTACATTCAGAAACTGCTTCCTTTATTTTATGTCATCATTGTAAAACTGCCAAATAAAATCACATTCAGCTTTTTATTCTATATTTTTTGTATTTCCCTAAAAACTTCAAAACATCTCCTATTTCTCAAGTTAACAACCCTTTCTGTATTCTGATATGGCACTTTATATGGGAAGGAAAGCATATTAAAGCAAGCAGAAAACAAGAGTAATTAAAAGCAGTGGCTCTAATGTTAGAGAGACTTGGGTCTGAATCTTCAATCCTGACTCCTAATTTTATGGTCACTAGAAAGTTACTTAATGGCCCTAAACATCCACTTTCTCACATGTAAAATGCAAGTAATAACATTACGCCACAGAATTAGAATATTAAGTCAAATCATTTATATATAACTCTTAAATAACACATGGTCCATACAATTAAGTAAGCAAAACTGTATCAACTTAAAAAAACAGCCAATGCTATTGATTCCTAAGCAGCTGATGAAAAGTGATGAAAAAATCCCTCAGCCTCTGAGTAATGGTTAAGTTCCTCTGATAGCTTAACATACTTCTATCTTAATAAGTCAAAGGCAAGGAAGAAATCAATCATGAAATCTAGTCTGGGGACAATGCAAGAAAGCAACAGATTATCTTATAGCTGTGAAATCAACAAATAGATTTTGAAACAAACTTTGGTCTGGGAAATAAGTAGGTCTCTTTAGGTCTTTGATGAGATCCACAGACTCTCACAGCTTGTACTGACTAAAGAGTTGCTGATCACTGCCCTGAGGAATGGAAAATAAAAACCACAGGAATAACTAAACTTGTCCCATGACCAAAGATAGAGTAGATATCTCTGGGAAAGGAGCTTATTATTCAATCCTCTTTGCTCTCACTTTGTTTAAATAAAACCTGCAATTTTATTTTATTTATTTTTAGTGTTGTTTAATTACAGTTGTCCCAATTTTTCCCTGTTGCTCTCCCCTGCCCTGTCCACCCCCCAAGTTTTCATTTCTCATTGAGACCCAACCTTTAGACCAGAAACCAACAACACTAAAACACCCAGAATCCCTAAGTTATTTTCATCAGGACATTTGTTCCTTTAACCTAAATTTCACAAAAAAAGCAAAAATAATGATAATTAGCATTTTGTAATAATGAATTTGAGTGCTTTACTAGAAGAGTGCCTAACACAGAGAAGGTTATGCCTAAATATTTGTTGAGTGAATAAAGGACACGAAACAAGAATGTGATGCTAAATATAACCAATACTAGAGCAAGAGGAAATATCAGAAATATTTTAAAATGTCTGCAGGATTGTTTCCCAGGCTTAGCAGGCAAAACAGGGAGACGTGGTTCAGTACCATGGACAGTGCCACTAGGCATGCTCTCTGAAGTCCCAGATCTAAGTTGCTAGTGTCTTCCAACTAGAATGATTTTATTAAAGGGTTCTGTCACTTTTATACCAGATTCATTCCCAATAAAGACAGAAAAGACTCCTCAAATGCATCCCCACCCTGACACACATGAAAAAAAAAATATGTACACATAGAAGCCTGGCTGGTTTGTTAAAATTCGGTCTTGCTCAGGGAATAAATCTGTCACTTTAGAAAACTGATCCAGGAAGTCTTATCTCTTGCCATGTGACAGCTCATCCTAAGAGGGCTTGCTCCCCCTGATCTACAGCAAGGAATTTGCCTGCGGGATATAATCAAGTGGCTATTTGAAAACTGGAATAAAACATCAAACTCTAATTTAGTGTTAAGAGATTCAAATCTATAAATCTCTTTAAGAGGAAGACTCTACCAGAAGGTTGTTACCTTTCCATAAGCATTCCCTAAGTGAAACAATCTACACATTAGCTATGACTATAATGTACATTACATCAAAGTAACAGGAACTCTGAAGTAAAAAGGCATTATTTGATATGTCTCAAAACTATACACAACTAAAGTAAAACATTGACAAAATATCCTCATCTTTACTATTCTACTTCTTTTGCTTGCCTATTGTGTTCCTAAATCTTTGTTTATTTCTATACTATGGCCGTCATCTTAGGGTTGTATGTTTATTTGCATAGTTTCTCTTATACTAAATTGCAGATTCCTTGATCAGAGTAACCATGTATCATTCACAACAGCCAGCAGCATCCTGGACAGAGTAAGTGATCAATAACAATTTATTGAATCAAACTGAGTTAATGTCACTCATCTTTGGTTTAGAAAACTCCTACTCTCACAGTACTATGAATAGGATCTATCCCAGGACATAATCACATTACTATAGAGAAAAAAGAAGGAACTGTTGTTTTTGATAGTAAATATAACAAAGAGATTTGGGGCATCTGGAAATGGTTACCCTATAAGTAATTCTATGAAGAAAGTAATGCAAACCATGCCTTTTTGCTGAGAAATGACCAAAGATTCTATTTATGTTGTGGGTTTAAACCTCCAAAGACTGTATTATGAAGAACCAGAAAAATACAAAAACAATTGACATCCTAGGGAAAATGTAAGGTCAAAAGAAGAGATTCCCATTAAAGAAAGAAAAAGCAGATGAGGAAAAAGAAAGAAAGGATGGGAGGGAGGGAAGGAAGAAACAAGAAAAAAAGTTGTTCTTAAAAGGTGGTACTGAAAAGTAATAAAGTTACATCCTGACAGATGGTGAGGAGGCTAAGAAAAAAGCAGCATTACCCACAAATTGTGCACACGGAATATAACTTTATTCGTCTTAGACCATGGATTGTATTACAAGGAATGGAAGAATGATAGGTATAACACTGTTTTGTTCTTTTGTTTTTAAGGTAATTTACTGGGTAAATGCTTCCATGCAATGCTTTGGGAGAGTTCACTGAGATTACTTGCAATAGAGTCCCAGCTTAAATAATCTCAATAATAGCTAAAGTTTTCCAAGGGAAATTCATGCTAGATGTTTAGTCTTAACAAATTCAGGTATGCTGTCAATTTTTATGTTTTATTGTTTATGCTGTTACAGTTGTTCCAATTATTTCCCCCTTCACCCCCCTCCACCCAGCCCTTCTCCTACTTCCATATTATCCCCAGTGTCCTTCATATACATTCCTTGACTAATCCCTTTACCTTCTTTCAAACAGTTTTTATTCTTATAGAAAATGTATCCAACATGAAAGTATCCAGTGTTTTAAACTAGTTATTAATGACTTGGGGTACTCATTTTAGAATATTAAGTGTTTGTGAGTGAGGCCCCTTTTCAATTCAGCAAATTTTCCATTTCACCGAGAATCAATTCCATCTGGTGTTTCTAATCCAGCATTTAAAAAATCGTCCTACAAGGCCTCTGATCATGTTTAAACACTACAATTGTGTTTAAACATAGTCAAATCTCCATAAAAGTGACTCTGCTAGTGAACCATTTCATTGCCCCCTTCATCTGCAAAGAACAGTTTTGTTTTTCTTTTCTACCTCAAGAACACCTAATCCTCGCTTTTTAAGAAACAGAACTTGAGTGTTTTGTTGCCAAGAGCCTTGTTATAATAGCAAGAGTACTCCCCTGTGAGTACTAGTTAGTGGTATTGCTTGTTAACACATGCTTTTCTAATACAAATATGATTAGTTATGTTATTCACTGAATAGTGAAACTACATATAAAATATTTATAAACTATATACACGTGTATATAGTTTATACATAGTGTGTGTATATGTGTGTGTGTGTATTCAAACTATCTGTGAACAGAAGCCTGTAAATTAGAAGGGCGATGAGAATGTGAAACATGAGCTGTTTAAAACCTCATGGCTGTTCCTCCTTTCTTTCGGCTGCATAGTATCCCTTTGTGTAAATGCACTACAGTTGTTTGATCCACTCATCTACTGATGGACTCTTAGGCTGTTTCCAGCATGTGGCTGTTGTAAATAGCGCTGCTATGAACGTAGAGGTGCATAAGTTCTTTTGAGTTGGTAATTTGGAAGTCTTATGGTATATTCCCAGCAGTGGATTTGCTGGGTCAAAAGGCAGTTCCATTTTAGTTTTTTGAGGAGATTCCATATTGTTTTCCACAGTGGCTGCACCAGCTACCTTTTGTGACAGCGTGGATGGAACTGGAGAATACTATGCTAAGTGAAGTAAGCCAGTTGGTGAAAGACAAATACCATATGATCTCACCTATAAGAGGAATCTAATGAACAAAATTAACTAATGAACAAAATAGAACCACAGGCATGGAAACATGGAACAGACTGACAGTGATCAGAGGGGAGGAGGGAGGGGGATAATTGTGGAAAGAAGAGGAAAGAACTAGTCAAAGAACATGTATGAATGACCCACAGACACGGACAACAGTGTGGGAAGTGACTGCAGGAGACAGGGGTGGGATGGGTAGGGGAGAGCAAAGGGGGAAAATCAAGACAACTGCAATAGAATAACAATAAAAAATGATTTAAAATTTCATTGCGGTACATTTTCTTGTTCCTCACTAGAAACACCTGCTTTCTGTGAAACCAGGAGTCATTGTGAAGGTGGCTTCCCAGTCTAGGTTTTCTACTGAACGGGGAGTTATAACAGCCTCACCACGAACGTTTGCCATGTTCCAAATTCCTCTATGGCTGAGAATAAAACAGAGATAAGTCCAGAGACCACAGACAGACTTTGATGTCCATTAGAGGTTTAAAGAAAAAAAAAATCTAGAAATCTAGAATAATACTGATTTGCTAAACCCCACAATAAACACTAGTATTATATTTTTACTAGGCTATGAACCAAACCGTTTTTTAAAACCTGCGTAATCAGTTTAAAAATAAATCAAATTCTGAAATTGGTGCTGGTAGTGTAGTGTGAGATTAAATGCACTAGACAAAAAATTAGCGAGCTCAGGATCTTTTTTGCTATTCTGTTTCTTTTGTCGTCTACCATTAAACAATTCACTCAACCCCTGAAGGCACCGGGCTTCAACTGCTTCATTTGTAAAACAAGAATCCAGACTAGAAAATAACTGAACTTACATCCAGACATAGGCGTTACATCCCATTTGAACTCAGATCTGACTAGTATTTGAACAGTTCTAAAAAGAATACTTTGTTTATTTAATAAATGTGCTCTAGGGTTCAGAATTCAAACTCTAGTTCCTTAAAAGAGCAGTGTACTTATTTTTTTCCACAAAATTCCCAGACAATGGGGATGAAAGCAAAGACCTGAATGAATGAAAAAAAAATCATACAATCAGTTCCAAAGCCTCCACCATTTTTACTCCAAAAACCCCACAAAGCTATGGGTGTGGGGGGGGGGGCAAGAGCCAACGTAGCTGCTGGCGGTTTCAGGCACGCTTCTTTGGTCTCTCCTGTGAGCAGCCCAAGGAGCCAGGTGTGTCAGCAGTGGGAGGGGGCTTCTTTCCACATCACACATCAGAGAGCCCACATCAGAGTATAAAACAGGCTACCAGAAATTGGATTTAAGCTGGTAGAACCATGAAAGACAGGAGATATCTTCCTTTCCTCTCCTACCGTATTCCATGACCTCATAAGGAAGGACAAAACCAGAGCCATCCTGTACTCGGAGCTGTGGCCCTGCCCTGGCAACTTTGACAGGCCACATTTAACAACATTAGAAATAATTTTTTTAAAAAAACTAAAAATAAAAAAACCAGTGGGATTCAAACACTGGCAATTACATGTTTTCTAATAATCAAATCTAAGTTTGGTCCACTGAGACACATTACTTCTCTTAGATACCTTTGACAATGTTAAGTAACACTGCGAGTGATGGCAGTTTTATGGAAGGCAGAAGAAATACACAAAGTTTGGCCTCAAGAAACACCTAGAAAGAAGATCCTTGAGAAGAGGTTACAACATAGTATATGCTATGCCCCTATGCTGTTCACAAAACAGACAGCACGAATCCATTAACGGCAGTTTTTTCTGTAGTAGTGAGTCTCCTCCCCGCAACACTTCTCAGGAGCCAGACCCTACCAATTACTGTGAGTTGGCATGAAAAAGAAAATGTATTTATCACCTTTCTTACAGGAAAAAAGAGCTCTGGGCTGAGAATCATGGGATCTGCTCCGCCTTTGGGTTCTACCATCAACCAGTCCGGGAAGTCACTTTGTTACTCTAGGCCTCCTCAGCCTTACTGACAAATTTTGTAAGCAAGGGTACATTGTCCCTACAGTTCCTTCATGTGTCCTAGCCCTAGATATTTATTGTGTAATTTTAATCAATGGGGAGTATCGGCAAATGACTGGAAAAAGCGACAATCATTTAACTCTAAGAAACAAAACTACTCACTGACATTATAAAACATCATAATTTTTTCCTCCTGGCAGAGCTGCAGATATTATAAGATTCATTGTCCAACAGTGTTTATTTAAGCCAAGAAATATATTCTTTTTTTATTTTTTAAAAGATTTTATTTATTTATTTTTGGAGAGAGGGGAAGACAAGGGGAAGGAGAGGGAGAGAAACATCAATGTGTGGTTTCATCTCATGTGCCCCTTACTAGGGACCTGGCCTGCAACCCAGGCACGTGCCCTAGACTGGGAATCGAACTGGCAACCCTTTTTTTTTCGCAGATCCACGCTCAACCCACTGAGCTACACCAGCCAGGGCCCAAGAAATATATTCTAATCCAATTCCTTCACAGATGATGAATTCAATGTTCAGAGGGGTTAACTGATTTGCATAAAATCAGGTAGGTAATCTGCATACCCAGATTATAATTATCAACACCAAGATTATTAGCACAATTATCAGTTTTTATGGAGTTTAGAGAGTGATTTTCAAACTTCAAACCTAAATCTATTCATAAGCCAGTAACTTTCCTCCATCACTAGTCTTTATGTTTCTTGTTTGTGATCCTTTCTCTATACTTGAATACTTTTAGGTATTCATATACTTTTAGGTACTACATTCTTTCTTTCTGATTCCTTAAGTTTCCTTTTGATTCTTTGTTCATTGAGCTCATTCATTTTACTCACTCTTTTGTACTTGCATTAGCAACTTTCCCAATTTATAATCACTACAGTGCTTATTAGTAGATAGTCTACTTCCTTTACTGCATCATAACTGTACTAAATAAGACTCACCTAACACAAACCCCATAGAATCCAAAAGGTAGTCATTTACAGCTACCCGTATGTTTACTGTCTTTTACTTGCATGTGGTTGCTGTGTTAAATAATTCTTGAGCAGTAATTATTTATCTCCCTAAAAATGATGATACTGTAGTGTAAAATGATCTTAATACTTCACTGTTGATCCTTACTGTCTGATCTTGAATCCACTTTTGAAGTGCTTTATGTTGATTTGATAAAAACAAAGAAGAAGAGGCATTTCAGGTTGTATATGACATGTGATGAACATAAATTCACTAAGTGACCATATTCTTATGGGATTATAATCCAGACGCATCATAGCAACGGAACAAAACGAGGTAAATCCCATGACATTTAGCATGAATAAGGGGAGTTAGATAACAGTCAGGAGACCTGCACTCCACCCTAAACCTTCACACTAGTTACAGACTTGGACAACTTTCCCTACTTCCTTGAGCCCCAACTAGAAAGTGAAGGAGTTCAACTTGCCTTCTGAGATCACATTCATGTGTGTCATTCTATAACAAGTTCTGCCACGGGCACCCCCTAGTACCCCCCCACACACACACGCACGCACGGGCACAATGTGTGGCGGCTCTCCTGGGCGGCTGCATGATATTTAAGGTGGCAGCAGGGACCAGCCACTGGTCTGTGCTTCCCCAGGTGGACCCACTGCCAGGCTGGCATGCAGCAGCTCCTGCTCTGTGACAAATCCCAAACATGCGGTGGTGACAGGAATAACCTGCTTTAACAAAAAGAACACAGAACCTCTGGCATCCCCCTGCAGTTTTTATTTCATGTCACAAATTTAAAAATCTATTCACTACTTTTTCCTCCAATGTAAAGGGCCAGGTGACTCCAAGACAGTTTATAAAGCATGTGGAAAAGCCCTCCAACTCCATAAAGCATATGAACTAAGACGTGACGTTAAAGATTTTCACATTTCCTAATCCAACCTTTTAAGAGTCGAAGAACCTGAGTCCCAGAGAGCTGGAAATGTCAGGATGAGAACCAAGCACTCTTGACTCCAGGCCAGGGTGATCACGGGGGAAAAATATGAAAACATAGGAACGCAGTGCTTTCTGAACAGTCGCAGTGAAAATTTTAGAAATCTCCATATTTTTATTGTTATAGCAACGCAATGTAGTATAAGAAAGATGACTTGTCCTAGAGCTGACGTCATGCCCCTGCACACCCAGGCACACCTTGGAGATGCGGCAGGTTTGGCGCCAGACTACCCCAATAACACGAGTATCACAATAAAGTTACACACCTGGAATTGTTGGTTTCCCAGTGCATATAAAAGTTATGTTTACTACACTGTGCCTATTAAGTGTGCATGAGTATTATGTCCATTATGTCTTTATGCTGGATTTATCCAGCATATTAATAAAAATCCATTAAGTGAAAAACATGGCAAATGTAACATTAAATTTAGGTCGTCAACACCTACAGTCTCACCATCTAACATCTTGTCTCACTGACAACATGCTGCCAGAAGTAATTCTTCTTAAATTAGCAGAAAGACAGAACCATCTCAATGTCTGATGACAGGGTACATTCATAGTCCACAGAACACTTAAATGCGATCACTCTTAACTGTACCGACAACAAAATGGACATCTTTTCTTTATAAAGTACTTTATGGCTTCAAAAACCCCCTGCTAACCATCATCGGAGCCTGTTGGGGGAGTGGCGCTGATAGGCCTGCCCCCCACGGTGTGACCACACACCGTGACCACACACCTTCGGTTTCTGAAAAACGTACTATCCACAAGTGCTATAAAGCAGAATTCCATAAAATGCGGTATACATGAGGCATGCCTGTCTTTACCTTTGGCCAAGTTAACTTCTCTGCACTCCATGTTGTCACCTGTAAAAATGGCATCGGAAATATTTCTATTGAGTTGGTTTTGAAAGTTAAAAAATAACTGGTGTGGCCTTCTTAGCACTGTACCTTCAAACATTCCCTAACAGATTCAAAGGCATGTACTACCTGAAGGTCACGACAAACCCTGCAAATCGAGGTATCTCTTCGGGGTGGTCTAACACCACAAGGGGTGCTTGGGCGGCACCCTAACATGCACTAGAAAACTTGAAGACCCCCAAAGAAGACATGTTCCTACAATGGTACTGACGGGTAAATTGCTTTACTTCCAGGACGCTTCGAGCCATTCTTCCTGGAAAATGACAGGGCGTTTGAGAAGATAAGAGGTTTATTTAAATGTTTTTTTAAAGTAATGGAATAAAAGAATATTACTCTTTGAACTCAAGAGGGCACAGGATAGGTTTCAAACGTGCCACTTCTTGATGGTAATGTAGAAATCATTTCTGAGAACTCCGAATTAATCTAAAGTCAGCAATTCAAACTGACACACGTGTGTATAAATGTTGTAAAAATATTATCAGCTCTAAGAGGTATTACTCGACATAAAACTGTTTCAAAAATCTATCTCAGAGCCTCACCTCCACAGAAACTTTCCACAGTCTTAATGGACTCTTTTACCCCCAGCCTTGAGTCCTCGACTGAGAATAAGCTGCAAAACACTTATGCGGGGACATTCGCATGTGCAAATTATGCCACCACGGCGCTGCCACCATGAAGCCCACCCAACATAAACTCTTCATTTCATAGGTGAGAATCTGAAGCCTGAGAGGTTATGTGGTTTTGTTTTGTTTTTGTTTTGCTGAAAGTAAAAACCATCAACAAAGCTGAGACTGGATCCGAATAGAATGCACACCACTGGACGTCTGGCCCAGGGCTCTTCCTGGGAGCCAAGGGGTCTGACTGCACAGAGCCGCGTTAGCAAGTCTTGGGCTTAGAAGAAATTACCTTTGAGTGTGCCTGTTCGGAAAGAATTCCCCACATCTGTCCATGTTTTATCTTACTTTTGTTAAATTATAATAGCTTTTCAAACGGGTTTCTTCTTTCATTATGATTTTTGAAATATCATTTAATTGTACTCTCTCCCCAGGGTTGGTAAGTGCTAAGAAATAATGGTTTCAGGCAGATTATACATTATCTCTCACTTCTCCATTACCAAAAATATCTATAATGGTATGCATGCTTTCCCCAATAGTTTGGGCTCTGATTTCTACAAGTAGCCTAGCTATCCAAGGTGTGTACACACACACACACACACACACACACACACACAGGCCAAAAGCTCTATTGCACTCTAATAAGGTGTTGACAGTTTTGTCTTTACTAAAAATGTCCTCCTAGGAACCAGCCCAACTGTTAATAAGGTTTTACAGAAGAAATCAGCATAGGGATGCTGGGGTCAGGCCAGGGCAGAGGAACCATACTTTGCTGCTATGTCAATCCAGAGATATAAAATTTCATTTCCAATCCATAGGGAATATAATTCTGGAGTCAAATCATGATGCTAGCCTTGGAGAAAGTGTTTCCTCTGGGGAATCTCTGAAACGATACATGGAGCTATGCTTTTGACACCCTTTGAGCTTGTAATTATCAAAATTAATAAAGTTAAGTAACTGCCAGTAGTAGGTTCCATAATTGCTTTAATAATCACACATAAAATAATATAAAGTGTCCTTGAAAAATTCTGGGCACGCTAGTTATAAAATAAATATTTATAATACATGAAGAAACCAGAGGAATTTCATTATTTTGCTGTTGTTATCATGGATAAAACCTCCAGATGATTTATCATAATTCTGCACATAGTAAGTCTCCTGTCATCAACTCCATCAGTAAATCCTGTATTTTGATTAATTAGCAACTATTCAGAGAGAGTTGCTTAGATTCCGCACATAAAAATCAATATTCCGTATTTATTGGAAGAGTGAAATGCATTTGATAATGATAATGCAAACTAACATTAACAGAAAGTTTGCTAGAATTCAGACACTATATATGACTTATTTCTTGTAATCCAATAACAGCTTCATTTTATAGGTAAGAAACTGAAGGTTAGAAAGGTTAAGTTACTTGTCCCAAATTACAGAGCTTGAAAGCAGCAGCTCCAAGCTGGCATTGTGGGTCCACGTGATTCCAAAATGTGTGTTCTTAAAACTAGTACTCGATATTTCCCACAACTTAATCTTACAATAAAGACTTTCATGAAAATGTTACTTACTGTAATTCATCATCGAGAACAACACTCAGCATTGTGGAGATATTCAGAATCACTGGATGGGGGGAACAGTACTGAGAGACTGGAAAATAAAAATTTCATGGTATCAGGTTTTCACAAAGATAACACATCTATAATGAAAACGTGGGAGAAGATTCTGCTCAAGAATAGCATCTCTCAATATGGTCAATAATATTGCAATAACTACATATGGTGCCAGGTGGGTACAGAAAGTATGGGGGGAGCATTTTGTAAAGTATATGGTTATCTAACCACTGTGCTGTATACCTGAAACTAATACAAACTAATATTGAAAGTAAACTATAAGTAAAAATATTATAAATAGACTCTATAAAGATAGTAACAAAAGAAAAAAAGAATGGTGTGTCTTAGTGAAAATACTGTAGATCCAAATTAGCACAAAACAAAATCACATACCCAGTATTTTCCTAGATAACTAGATAGAATGTGTTAAGTGATGAGTCTTTTCGACATCAGTTAAGTCAACTGAGGAATTTTTCAAAGCTGAGTCCTTCATTGAATCTGACTCAAAATAACGAATGGAACCTCAGACTGAAAGATTCTCTCTCTTGTCAACCTTCCCGAATCTAAATTAAAGTTTTAAGGATTATATGAGTAGATATGACTAAAGTAAAACAAACGAGCCTCAAAGTGAAAACATAGATTAATCATTTGGCATTGGAGTTGTATTTGTATTTTAATCTTTAATAAATTATACATGTTTGATGCTATTCCCTAGTAGTGTTTACAATTTTATTAAAAACCCTGCTTTCCAAAAGC
Organism: Desmodus rotundus; assembly: GCF_022682495.2. Lineage (NCBI taxonomy): Eukaryota > Metazoa > Chordata > Mammalia > Chiroptera > Phyllostomidae > Desmodus > Desmodus rotundus. The sequence goes on along the minus strand of NC_071399.1, from coordinate 17,626,942 downwards.
AAGAAGTAGAAAATAATCTAAAATACTCAACAATAGGGGGTACATAAAAATATGAAACTTCCATATCTTAGTGTATCCATTAAAAACATAAATAATACAATGGAAATTTTTCAAAATATATTAACTTAAAAACTTAAAAGGAACATCATTTACATGTGATTCAAATTGTGTGCTTGGGTGCAAAGGTGGTGGAGGGTGGGGTAGTGCTAAGTGTATATCGCTTAAAATGTTAACAGAGCTCTTATCCAGTGGAAGGTAATGTTTGTCTTACCCTTTCTTTCTTTTATTCCTTTTACTAATCTTTATAATCTAAATATATGCACTAAGAAAATTTGACTTGCTTAGGAACTTTCCTTATTAAGATGGGCTAGAATCAAAATTAAGAGCTCAAATTTTGCAGTCTAACTACCTGGATTCAAAATCTGACTCTGTCACTAACAAGCCGTGTAAATTTGCCTAAGTTCCTTAAAATCTCCATGTCTCACTTTCCTCTTATGTAAAATAGGAGTTCACATAATATGTTTCTACACAGCAGATCCACTGTGAGAATGGCATGAGTTAATATATGTGAAGCGACGAAATAGTGCCTGGCACATGCTCAGGACTCAAGAAATGCTGGCTATTGTGGATGATGTTGCTACTTTTATTACCAGAGAATATGAATTCAACCAATAGTTCTGCTGTAAAAACACAAGAAATTCATATATTAGTCAAGATAAAGATATTATTACTGTATCTGCCGAACACGCACCAAAGTCTAAGTTGACATAGTTGACTCAATAGTTGATTGAGTCAACTTGACTAAGTTGACTATTCTCTGCTTAGAAAAATAAGTATATGACAACTTTTACCATTATTAGAATTTTTAAAATAAACATTGCACCTCTCTGGTTTTATTCCTTGTTCATCATAAATCTATAGATGATTCTTTGTGCGTGTCTCTAGCTGTGCCACACCTATTCTCTCAGGTAAAACAAAATGATGTGGGAAGTAGGTAAGCAACTGACCAAAGGACGTGGACAGCTGACATTAGATGTGTGGTGTATTTAAAGTCAGTCCAATCCAATGTCTGTAAGCAGAGGGACGAGAACATCACCGGGACAGAGACGATCAGTATTTGAAGGTCCGCCACCAGAACAACAGGCGATCTATGCCTGGTCAATTTACTTGGCATTGAAAGAAGGGCGATCAAAGCCACCGTAGAAAATGCAATGGACTTCTCTTCTGGTGTGACAGAAAAAACACTCACATCATAATTTATGGGGCTTTTTCTTTTACTACTGAAACAGAAGCCTCCATGATACCAAACCTCCCTTCATCAAGCCTGGGCCTCGCCCCAACATATGCACCGTGCAGCATACACCTTTCCTTGTTTATATGTCTTCAAGCACAAATAAAACTCAATTCCTTTCAAAAACTTAAGGAGGCAGCCTTACTCATTTTGTCTCCCTTCTTATTCCTCAACCCAAACTTCCAAACCTCATGAATATTCCTTAGCATACAGTAGGCTTTAAATTAATGTTTTCAGAATATAGGAAGCCTTCTGATTTCTCGTATTATACAGAAATGGAAGAAACTGTGAAGAGGTATTTTTTCCAATCTGAAACATGAACTCCATATCTAGTCCTAAAGGATGCTCTGAGTGAGAGGGGAGGTGTCCTGGCCAGGTCTCATGGTTTGTGGCCGAGGGAGAAACTACACAGAGGCATGTAAGCCTGCGCCCTGTGCACCACGCAGGCAGGGAGGCACCTGGTTCCTCAGCTTCGGGAGGCTGATCTCTGACATCACAGGTTCTGAGAAGCCATATGATCAGAGAGATGTCCTGGGGGTGGGACAGCGTAGCCCCAGAATCAAGCTCTCTGGGCCCTCCCAGAGATTCTGGAATTTTATTAATATCTGTTATTACACTTTTTTCTGATTAACAGGACTGTGCATATTCTGTTACTTGCAACTAAAAGCCCTGTCGAATACACACATAAAAGTGTTGACATTCTACTAATCCTCAGAAGCACAAGTTGAGAATTAGGGGAAAATGGTCCATTTCAGAAACAATAGCATTTACCCTCACCCTGGTCCGTGTTGGCACACCAAGCTACGTTCGCCATGCACAGAGAGACAGAATCTGCACTTCCACTGAATGTGAAGGGTGCAGCCAGCAGCTCATAAGAACAAAAATTTCACCATGACTATTTCCCTAACAACGAGTATTTAGTGTCTCCCCTGAAAAATAGTTTAGAATAGTTCATTTTATGATAGTAAGTTCATAAAAAGTCTTTACTTTCTTTACCCCTCAGGGTACATTAAACCAAGAAACCTTAAAATGCAGTCTCCTGAATAGATGTCCCAAGGTCCCCAGTAGTCAGTGCGCTGTGGTTATGAGAGAACAGCATGAGCTCTGGAATCACAATGTCTGGATTTGAATCCCGATTCTACCACTCAGTAATTTTATTACCTTGAACAACATAAGTCACCCATCTACACATCAGTTTCTTTATCTGCAAAACAAAAATAATGGTAGCACCTACTTCAAATAGGTTTCATTAGTATTTCTCATGCAAAAAACATACGGAAGGTACTTAGCACCTCAACTAGCACATAGCAAGCACTCAATAAGTGTTATCCATGACGATTCTGAGTAGTAGTATTAGCAGTTACGACGGCCATGATGCCCTAACAATGCAAGGGAGTCTAGAATTTAGTACATTTGCCTAAGCCCTACAGTCCATGACGATTTAGTAGAGCCATTTAATATTAAACATTTCAGTCCTTCCACAAGTCTCCTCTTGTTCTTCCAGGGGATTATTACTTTTGATACTAAATTGCCACACTCCTTGGCTGAGAAAAACACACCCGGGGGTAAGTTGCCTGACTGAAAAGCTATGCTGCTCTTCATGGGCTGTTGTTTGCTTTGTGCCTGAAAACAACTTGCCTACCCCAGTGCCCCTTTGAGGGTATTTTGGCCTCAGATTAGAGCTCCAAGTGAGCTACTGCATGGCATTTATGGAGGGCCTCAGAGCTTCCAAATATTCATTTCTAGCCAGTGTTTCCAGCTGAGGTCTGTTTCCAGCGGCTAAGGGAAAACAAATATTTGTCTTGGGATTGTTGGATTCCAAGCATTTTGCAAATGTTTTCACCTAATATTTCCCCAGGAAAATATCATCTCTGGTAAGTTAACTCAAAAAGTCAGCTGTTTGTTTGTAAAACACGGTTGTGGTAAAAACACAATCTCACAAAGGATTTGCAAACGTAGGTGCTGATTTTGTCACCGCCGTACCAGTGTAGTTATGATGTCTTGAGGACGGATACATAAAGTTTTCGCTGAACACCATCACGCATAAGTAATGGTGGTTACCCTCATTTGAGTTGTCATCCCTTTGAGGATCTGATGCATGCTGTCTGCCATTTTCTCACTGACAACACGCACCAACAGCTGTAACAAACCTCAGGAGGGAGTCTGCGGTGGGACCAGAGCCACTGAGTGGGTTCAGTGGAGAAGGCTGCCCCCTATCTTCCACTCAGTCCGCACAAGTCTCTCCTGGAAAAAGGAAGGACTTCAGAGGCTGCTTGAAATACAACTTACTCCCATCAGAAAGCAATTTCTTCTTCTTTTTTTGGAATTTAGGCTTAAAATATAGTTGCTAAGTACCTCTGGCAAAAGCCAGATTCATTTCAGAGGGTCTGGCACATACTTGGCAAGAAACACACTGAACTGGAATTAAATAATAATCCCATGACTGGCTATAATTCAGAACCATATCTTGGCTACCTTTTTAGGATGATGTTCATAATTATTCTAGACCACATTTTGACAGTATTCTAGCCATCCTGTCTGAACATCTGTTTCAGGAACTCCTCTGCCTTTGGCAGTGTGCGCTGTCTCCGCAGACAGCGTGCCAGATGACCAGTGCCATCTCCTTAACATTGTACGTACGCATCTTGTGTTTCTGAGTCTCTGCCAAGACCCCGCTGGGAGACACAAGGTTTTGGTAACAAGGGATAGTGCTCCTCTCGTGGCCACATGTAAACCACATGAAAGAAATCATGACTATTTGCTTAAGAAGTCATGCCAGTAACTGTAAAGATCAGCCTAGTCTACAAATAATAGCTATCAATTTGTACAACCTTTATACAGGGGATAATCTAATCCATGCTAATCTCTCTCCATTCTGGCAATGAAGATGCTGCAACCACTCCCCACACAGAAAAGCTTCCATCAAATTAATGTTCCATGTCAGCTCTATCTTAAAATATTTCCTCTTCTTTATCCAGAATAAAGAGTGGATAAATCTATCTATACTGAATAAGCCTCCCCAGGATCCTCAATCTAATCCAGCCCAAATGGGATGTACAAGTCAAAAAAAAAAAAGAAAGAAAAAAGCTAAATAGAAACACAAATAATGAATAGAGTCCATTATTCACTTATAGAGAGGTGTAATCTACCTTAAGAAAATGTATTTATAAAACAAAACATCAAGGGATTATTATTTAACTGAAAGTTTCCTTTCCCATTCAGTTATCTGTGGGATATTGGAGCCAGACAGGATCCACAGAGTCATCTTTGAGAGATGAGAAAATGGTGCCCGAGGAGGTAAAAAGACCTTGCTCAAAGATGCACAACTCTGGGATGGCCGAGGCGGCACCAGCACTGAGGTCCTGCGTCTCCAGGATGGCCCACTGCTTCCCCACCCCCACCCATGTACCAAGACAATATGTCAGGGCAGTATAAAGGTCCTCTGACTTGCTCTAATGTGTGTACATATCACTACCCACATGGGGATGGGAGGGAACTCTGAAATTTAGACTTCAAATGGCAGGAACCATTGCTAATTGAAAACCAATCACAAATGAAGACAAAGCGTCTCTGAAGTTCTCATGCAAGTCACTGGAAAAATTGGATTCGATTTTTAAGAATTTAATTTTCAGGACTCTCAGGGACATGTCTATTGTACCACAAGAGGCACTTTAGAATGCGAACGATTCCAAGAAAGCGCCAATCCGTCAGTTCACACTTGACCTATCTTAATTTTGCAGGTGGTTGGTGACGCAGAGTAGAAAAGGTTACTGCTCAAAATCTGACTTTGTAAAACTTTATACCCTTCTATGTGTGGCTCTGTGGATTGAGCGCTAGCCTGCAAACCAAATGGTCACTGGTTCAATTCCCAGTCAGAGCACATGTCTGGGTTGCCGGCCAGGGCCCCAGTAGGGGGCACGCAAGAGGCAACCACACATTGATGTTTCTCTCCTCTCTTTGTCCCTCCCTTCCCCTCTCTAAAAATAAATAAAATCTTAAAAAAAAAAAACAATCAGCACAAAACGTGGCTTCACACCTACAACTGAAAAGATATGAAGAAACAAAGAATGCCAAGAAAAAGTAAACAAGCTAGCTAACTCAAATTTAGTCTCTATATTTGAAAACAGATCTAAAAAGTTTTGTCAACCAATAAATTATTTTCCAAGATTTGTCAGTGCATAAAGTGCATGAGAGGACGTCCATAATATCATGACCATTTAAAAATCCCATAGATGGACCCCAGTAAATCCTCTGCTTATAATGGCTCATCATCAGAAAACTCTTGTAACTAGCACGGCTATGCCTTCCCAGGACATAGCCATCACCCTGGGACATTACCAGATTCCCCAGATATATCTAGTTTGTCTTAATCACTCTGGCGTTGATATATTTTCTCGGGTTCTGATTGTTCATATTGGTAATCCACTCCAAAAACAGAGTATTGCACTAGCAAGAGTGCTTTCTTTCCTGAAGACTATAGGTAACATATTCCGTTTTCAGTTATCTACATGGTAGGATCTTACCTATGTTGAAAGATCCATTCACAAACTCAGCCTCTCATTTTACAGACTAGCAAACTGAGATCCTTATCGATTCGCCTGAATGCTGTTTCAGCTTCAGGCATACGCAGGCCGGGAACTTAGGTCTCCCTGGCTCCTTGGCAGCTGCTGTTTCAGCTGCGTCAAACTACCTCTTCTCCTAGTCGCTTTTCACTGAAGTAGGATAGACTCTTTCTTTATCCTCCAAATCCAATTCAAATGGCCTACATTTTAGCTCATCCATAATGACTAAATTGGATCAGAAGTTTAAAAGCAACTGCTTTTCTGATTACAGTGGAAATTTTGGCTCCTAACTATAAATGTCTTACAACATTGTATAAAACGCCAGCCTTTCCAGAATGTTTTTCAAAAAACCTTTCTGGGCTTTGAACAAGCATTTCCAATGTTGCGTGGCACGGGAAAAAGCCGGCAATCTGTAGCAGGAGAATGCTTCACCAACCCAAGGATTCTGACTCATCTCGAACCTATGGCTTATTGAGGATTTTAAGGTAAAGCCAGTACTCACTCAATAGCAGCCAAAGTTGACTGAGGGAGCACCCAAGCATTCTTGCTACCAAGTCCTTTATACATACACAGGAGCTCACGTAGCCTCCACCACAACCACAAGAGGTTGTCATAATGAACCCCTCAACAGATGAGCGAACTTGGACTCAGAGGTCCTTAAGAATCTGCCAACATCAAACAGTCAACAGCGAAGTCGACAGTGGAGTTCTCCACTCCGCTCAAATGTCCCATCGGAGTAGTAACAGGAAACAGCTCCCATCCCAGCAGAGGTTGCATCCCATGGGTGCATAAAGAAAATAAGTGGAATAGGATATTGCTAAATCTAGTAAGAATAACGCTTCAGTTATGAAAGCCAACCTGCAGTTTTTGGAACTGCAATCCCAGTTCCTCAGTCACAGCTCTCCAAAGCAACTGCTCCTGTACACTCACTGTTTTTAGAGTGGCGAACGAGGCCTTCTGTCTGCCCAAAACAGTCTGCCCATGCGTAAAGTAAAGTTCAACAAAGCAGTGCTTAGGGTTTTTGGGAAAATTAAATATGTGAAGCCCCAAACCATGCCACACAGTAAACTCCCTGCAAACATTTGCTGCTGCTATTCTTATCGTCCCTAACTTTGTAAAAGTAATGAGCCAGGCAACAATGAATGTCTGTGACCTTGGGCTGATCCTTCAGCTTCGTAGCAATTATTTAGCATTGACTAGATGTCAAGTCTACAACAGAAACAGAGGAAGGAATCATAAAAGGCAAAAACGATCCACTCCATGTCCCACGTGGCCTGGCAATCCACTTGAGGGAAAGAAGATAAATGCAGATGAGAGCGAGAGCAAAAATTAACTCAAAAAAACATTCAATGCACAGTGTATGTGAATGGTGACCAGGGAGAGGCTGGCCGACTTCACAGAGCCAGCGGGCTTGCCCTGGACCCCAGTGGGGCTGTGCCCCAGCAGACAGCAAGGACAACGGCATGCAGACAGATGGAGGGGCAGGGCACAGCCCTGTCGTGGCACTGGACAAGGAGAATGAGAAGATTTCTGAAAACAGAAATAATCAAAGCACTTCTAAATCACAAAAGTGCTCACATTTTAGATGTTGGGATTTCCAGGGCAGTGGTTCTGTTCAAGTTTTAACCAATCCTGCATTTACACCGCTTCACATGACTGAGACTGACGTGGTTCTGTCTCCTGGAGTCTTGCCCATCACAGAGAGCAGGAGAGGGAGGATGTTTGGGGACAAAAGGGGTGGTAGCCCCCTCAATCCCCCCCCCACCACATGGCACACGAGCCTGGTGTCCAGACTGCCTGAGCTCGGAGCCCTGCTCTGCTCCTGCCCAGCTGTGTGACCTTGGACATTTACTCTCTGGGCCTCAGGGTTTCCTCACATGTAAGCGGGGCTAATAATAGCTATTTCCCTAACCAGGCTGCTGTGAAGACAATGAATTGATAGATGAAAAGTTCTTGAAAGAGTCCTGGCACCTCCTGAGTATTATGTAAGTGTTTACATTTTCTTAATGAGCACTATTATATGTAAGCTGTTGTCTGTCTTGCTCCAGCTCTGATTACTCTGTCTGAGACCAGACGTCCAGTAGACAGACCTTGAGTACTGCATTCACCTGGCAGGACTCCAGGGTCTTTAGAAGTGGTCTCGTAATAGAAATGAAGGGACGCAAAGGGGGCGGGGGAGTGGGACCTGGACTTTGAAAACAAGCCTGACGGAACATAAGTGTGAGGGACACACTCTCTCCAATCCTTCCCGCGGTCTAATGCTTCCTTAAGCAGGGAAGTCAGTGTTTTTTATCCACCCTTTCCAGCACAGAGGCCTGGGCATCTAAATGCAAATAGGACATACCCGGTGCCCTCCACCACATCCCACAAGAAACCCACGAGAGCCTTCTCCGACTGCAGACAAGATCCCTCACTGGGAATCCGGAGGCACAAGGACAGCTGTGTTTCCATTTATCTATTTTCCACTTTGCATGGACACAGCCCAGCGGTTGTCAGACTCATGGCCTGCAACCCTCGGAGGGCTTCCACCAGCCCTGTGAGTTCCCCATCATCCTGTCACAGAAAGATAAAACACCACCACCAAAAAACAAACAAAACCCTGAGTCTAGTCCACTTACAGGCAGTGCCCACGAACAGCTGCACAGATTCAGACCAAGGGAATGTTTGTGGGCCGCCCACTCTGTGGCAGGCTTTCCCACCTATTACTTCACTTAGTTCTCCTTACGACCTATGAAGAAGGGAGCACAGGACACATTTTAAAACATGCAAACGAAGGCCTAGCAAGATGCAGAGAAACGCTTCATATTCCAACGACTGGCCACTGATACGGGTTTGATTTGACACCAGGCATATTTGACCCTCACTACAACTCTTTCCCTGTGTTCATTCATTTAACAAATACTCTTCAAAAACCTGATCACTCCTAGATATGGATACAGGCATGGGGACACAGCAAGAAAAAGGCAATGTCCCTAATCTGGGGAGCTTATATTCTAGAAAGAAAAACCAAGAAATACAATAGGACCTCAGGTGAAGTAAAAAGGGAAGCATGATGGAGGGACAGAGAGTGACGAGCGTGAGGCATCAGAGGCCCCTCTGGGGAGGTGGCATTTGAGGAGACACAAATGAAATAAACCAGTGGATCAGGCAAAGATCTGGGGAGAGTACCGCAGAGGTGACGGACAGAAAGTGCAAAGGCCCTGAGGCATATCGACAAAAGGCAAGAAAGCCCGTGTGATCCTCATGAAGCAAGCAAAGGCACAGTGGTAAGAGACGAGCTGGGAGAGACTGATTGGGCTGATCATGCCTAGTTCTGCCAGGCGCCGCAAGGCATTTGCATTGCATTTGATTGTGACAGAAAACCACCGGTCGGTTTTGCATTGGCATCGTATTCTCGAAAGAGTTATCTTTTTAGAAGGTCACTGACTACTGTGCGGAGACCTGACTACCAGGGAGCAAGAGGCAATGCAGGGGGCTGGTTAGAAGCCAGTTTAGCAGCCTGAGTGAGAGATCGTGACAGCTTCGACTAGGTTTGTACTTGAAGGTGTTCTTCCTGGTATAGAATCAGGGTAGTCCTAAAGGAATTTTTTTATGAGAATCCGCTGTAAACACAGTTTGAGGAACGTTGAAACCAAGACTAATGAGACACCTTCAGTCTGTCACAGCCACGACTTCAGCACGATGTTATCATGGATGTGACAGTGCATCAAGCATGTAATCCCGGGAACGCCGAGCCTCACTGACAATGTCACTTTAACCTTTTTAAAAGATGAAGGAGCTGACTTTCCTTTTAGCCATCCATCAGCCAGTTTCAGAGCAATTTTATTTTGCTGCAAATAGGTTCTGAAATTCTCAACTTCCAAAGAATCGTAGGTTTCCCGCAATTCTGCACTATAACAGGCTTGTCTGCAGTCAGCTCAGCCTGCACCAGAACACTCAGAGATGGACATATCTGTGATAAATCTGTCCCCTCTCTCAAACTCTCTCTGAAGTACCCAAGTGATACTGGTACTTCCAATTTTCATATGAGAAGATAAAATTTGGGGGAGGTTAAAAATACACGCTTGAACGGTGCCATCGGACTTACAATTTTGTGCTCCAAACCTAAGGTAGCTTGCAGGTATGTCTGCGATGGACAATGATGTGACCCCATGGAGGGTCTAGAACTTTTCCCATGACCTCCCTTTGTCATCACAATGACCCAATCAGGTACAGAGGCCTTTACATCTGCCTGATTTTGCTGAAGAGGAAGCAGACAGCACCTCCAGGGTCAGGGAGGGAGTTAGAGGCAGATCCAGTGCGGAATCTTCTTCTTACCTTCAGACAGGACTCGCTTGATCAGCCCAGCTTACTTTCCAACCTGATGCCTAGTTTCCCAGAGGGTCAGAAAACCCAAGACAATGTTTTCTTTTTAAAAGTTGCTAAAGGAATATTAGCGGATGCAACAATTGTTGAGAAAAACCCAGAAAAACAGCCCATGTGAACCTCGTCCCCAAAGGCAGGCAGGCAGGCCTGTTCTTCCCATACTTGAAAGTCAACACAGCTCAGGCCCTTTCTATGGAGAGCAGCAATTTTCAACCTTTTTCACTTCACAGCACACATAACTCATTACTAAAATTCTGCAGCAAACCAAAAAATATATTTTTTGCCAATCTGACAAAAAATAGGTGTAATTTTGATTCATTTGGATGGCTAGTGCTGTGTTGGCTGTTTTATTTGACCACCTAAGGGAAAAGAGGTCAGTGCTTCTGATTAAGTAAATGGTCAAGTACTGCATGCTTTAAAAATTATTTTTTAGTATTTTAATTTTTTTTATTTTTTATTGTATTCTTTCCATTAGCATTTGTCTCCCTTACACCCCTTTGAGGCACAGAGTCCCAACTATGAAGAAATAGTGGAGATGACTTTTCGTGAGAGGGGCAGGATGGAAAGCACAACAGGGGCACAAATGTGTGTGTATGAAAACACGGACAGAAACCAATGAATCTTTAGAGAAACCTGCTGTCAATCAATAATAACTACAATGATGAGTTTTTTCTGAACCAAAAACTGCACCATGTACTATAGTAATAGAATGCAACATCTGAAATTGAGATCATGCAAAAATTCAGGACTTACGGCTGCTGTGATTATAATATACTGTGTATTATATATTGTTTGTCATATAATAAAGTTTATTATATATTATATATAGTACTCTGTACTGTTTTTCCTCTTACTATGTTTTGTTTTAATGGGTCTCAAAATTCTGTGACAGATTTTTAGTCAACTTGTTTTTATTTGAAAGTACTGTTTTTAAACACTAGTAACTTAAAACTGTCACACATGCAAAACAAAAAAAAAAAGTCCACAAAAATCATTCTCCTTTCCTTCTGAAGGTTTTATGATGCATTATTTTGTACATAGAAAATATATATTATATATAATACTGTGTATTATATATTATATGTGATACTGTGTTTTATATATTATATACTGCTACTTTACATTATATTCATTATATCATAACAGCAGTATGTATGCACATTTGTATAAGCATATCTATATATACATATATGCATATTTAATTATATTAATACGTATAAACATATTGAATAACTACTCTAAATTAAATATAACTACTTCTGATTTTATGTATATAAACTCTGGTGCAACTCCGATGTATAAATAAATATTTGCAACTCTCACTTACACATGTGTATAACATGTATTAAACCTCAAGGTTCACATCAGCGAGGTCTCCTTGAGAGCACACAGTTCAGTTTCACAAAATGTACTGATATTTATAATCCTGGAAAACAAAGCAGAAACACTGCTGAGCTTCATGGTCTTATTACAAAAATCTCTGTGCCCTAGATATCAATAATTTCACTCAGGAAACCCATCCCATTCGTCGCCAACCTTGACTGTGTGACAGAAATACCTGGGGAGAGTCAACAGAACAAAACAAAAACCCAGAAACAAATGCCTGGGCTCCTCTGCCCAGAAATTCTCATTCCGGTGGGCTGTACTTTATTCTTTTTTAAGGTTACATTTTGGAAATTTTTCAACCTATACAGAATATGACTTCATCGTGCAGCTTCAAACATTATCAAATTTGACATTCTTGTTTTATGAATACCCCAGATTTTATTTTTTGGTGGATTTTAAATAAAAATCCCACATCATGTCCTTTCATTCATAAATACTTCTGTATAAAAGTCTAATTTTTAATGGAACTACCAGTCTTAATACAATTTAAAGGTTAACACAATTTTAAAAAGCTCCTTAATATAATATAATAGCCATTCCCTATTCAAACTTCCCCAAATTGTTCTATAGTTTAGTTTGTTTGAATTATCCAAAAAAGGGCTACCTGTTGCTTTTGGTTGTTAAATCACTTAATTCTCATTAAACTACAGTAGTCTCTTCCTTTCTGTCCCTGTGTTATGAATTGCTGGATAAACCAGGATGTATTTCCTGTACAGTGACCCCCACTCTGACATGTCCGATTATTTTCTGTAGTGGTTCTAAAGTGCTCCTCCACCTTCTGTATTTCCTGAAAACCACCAGAAGCTCAGTCTGTTTCAGGTGCCACTTCTCTGGCAGGCAGGCTTCATGGATGGAGCTGTTTACTGCCAGTGTGGCCGAGTGAGACTCGGAAGGTTTGGCTGGTCTGCTAGTGGTGCTGTTAAGGTCAACCAGTTAGTCCAGGGTTTCCAGCCTGTTCCCAATGACATGGAGTCACCCTTCAATAGTTCACCCAATCGTTATAGCCACCGCTGATCACTGCCTAGACTGGGGTGTTATTTTAAAAGTATCAGCCCTCAATGACAACATCTTGGGAAGCCCCCAAGTAATTCTAATGTGTAGCCAAAGTTGAAAAGCAGTGCCATTTTCATGTGACAACAGCACACCCTTGAAGAAATAATTTAGTTATCAGGAATGACAGAAAGCCACTAGGCACTCTGGCTGTACATGCCAGAATGAACACAGTTTATTCATTTTGAATTGTGGAAAAAAAAAAAAAAGTTGCTCTTGCAGAAGACCTAGTGTGTGTGTCAAAAACGCAATGTGAAAAATGTGACCCAGTGTGTAGGCGTGTGCTGTCCCTGTCATGGCCTTCGACAGCTAATCCACACATAACACTCCTCCTGCCCCCAAAGCCCGCTCCTGGGTCAGGTCTGTTCCAGAGGGCAAATTAACAAGATGAAAAATTGCCCCTATGTCTCCCCTCATACCCACCAGTGATTAGAACAGCAAGGAAAGCCACTCCACGGGAAAACACTTGTGCAACTTCCAAAAAATCATTACATCCTGGTCACAGAGAAAAAAATGAGAGGCTTAAAAAAAAAAAGTCAGCGTGTGTCTTTGATACACTCTTGTCTTTCTGGAACCCAGAGTCACTTAAATATTACTAGTTACTTGTCCCTCTCTCTTGTTCCCAATACTAATCTCCCTGACCCCTCATACTCCTTTTTCTAATGAAATTCATATTCTCTACACTTCATTCTTTATCATCTTTACACTGTTACCCTGCTTACCCGATCAAAGGTATCAACTTACTAAACTGTTCTGCTAACCCGGACATGTGGGAGAGCTGTAAAGGGCCAGCTCGGGGTAATGGTGCACATGTTAACACAACCTTCCACAGAGTGGGGCGTTGCAGCTGTGGGCAAAGCCTTTCATACTGTACAGAGACAGCATCGTACCAGAGGAAAACATTGAGATCATGAACTCTTGGTTCAATCCCTTGGCTCTGCCAGTTCTATTTTATTTGGCAAAGACATTTTACTCCTCTGAACCTCAATTTTCTCTCTTATTAAATTAGTAGATTCAGTTAAAACTAAACTGTTACAGTTTTATGAATGGTCAGTCGAGACCAGAGAGGCAATTACTGTTACAGAAGATATAGGGAGACATAGTATCTATAACAAAAGATGAGCTTCCACAGCGGGTAAAGACACTAAAAGAAACCTCGAAATAAAAGACTAGCAATTTGAAAATTTGTGTAAATTACTGAAATACTCATAGGTGAAATAACAGGATATCTGGGATTTGCCTTAAAATATTTTACCAAAAATATATTCTAAATGGGAAGGAAGATGAAATGAAATTGGCAAAGTATCAAAAATTGTTAAAAGAGTGATGAATACTTATTCCCTTCAGTTTTGGTATTTTGAAATACTCCATAATATGAAGTTTAAAAGTCTCAAGCAACTGCACCTGCCCTCCTCCAGTCCCACTGTGGAATGTCCCCTGGTTAGACGTTGACCCAAAGTCCTCCATTTGCAGTTACTGAAGGTGGCCGACGTCCAGAGGGGCTGGAACAGAGAGTCTATGGGCACCAAAGTGCATTGCAGGATGTTCAATAACTGTTGAGTCTTCTCATGCCAGTGTCCTTCTGTCGGCTGAGATACTATCTGTGCTCATAAAGGGAGCTGATTCTCCTGAAAAACACAACTTCACTATGATTTAGCAGCAGACTAGACATCAAGGCTCTGTGTAAGAAGAAATTATACCTAGATTTCCCAAAAGTCTTATATATCGAAGAATAAGACTAACCCTAAAGGAATCCTATGAGAAAGCATAACGAGAATTTATGGTTGACGTGTGTTGAACCAGATTTCTCAGGAGAGAGAGCCGCTCCCGAGAGCTGCGCACCAGTGGATCGTTTATTCACTCTTCTTGGTCACTGGAACAAGGGTCAGCAAGTCACGGCCTGCAGTGGGCTCCCGTGCTCCTTCCAAGTACCTTCCAGAGAGCTTATCCAATAAAATAATTCAGCTGATCGCCACAGCACCTCAAAGAAGGTGGATATTTCTTTTATTCATATAAAGAATTGGATAAACACAATTATTCTAAACTGTGTGTAAACTGTCAAGTCTGTTTCACTCCAAGCAAGATTATAAATATGGTTCTTTCAAGATCATAAGCAAGCAGAATTATTATCTACTACATGGAGAAAGTTAGCTGCCTAAAGGGATTATTAAAGTGTATTATTTTGCAAGATGCATAATTTCAAGTGCAAATTTCCCCACTGGTTTATTGAGGCGAAGATGTCAAATGGGGTAAAGTAGTAACTCCTCCTTTCTCCTCCTCTACTGCTTCAACTAGCTGATACACTGTGTTGATCCAACCGGTGGAGACGTATTTCAGAAAGATACGCCCCAGCCCTCCCATATCTTAAAATATGTGAAAAACCTTTGTTGTTGTTTTTGTGTCCTATTGCTAAGAATTGAAAAATTTGGCCCCTGTGAGACAAATATAGAAAATATCTAAGTACAATGATTTGTATTTAAACTAATGTCATTTACTTATTAAGATTAAGGATTTTTTGAATTATAAGTGTGTATATATATATACTTCATGTTTGTACAGCTTCATCCTGGTAAGTGGCAATATATATAAAATTATATATTCAATATATAAAATAATTTTACATCAGTGTCTAAAATAATTTTTATATATTCAATATGTAAAATTTAATATATCCAAAGTGGGGAATGTTCAACATTTGCTGTTAAATGAAACAATAGTTTCTCATGAAACCAAGAGCATAAGTCAGCATAGGCGCAACATTGGCACCACTTATAAAGCACAGGAAAGCTGAACTTTCCAAGGAATGAAAGAACAGGATTCTAGTTTACTTAGCATGGGTACTTGATAACTAATTGTTCTGTCACAAATTTTAACAAATCAATCAACAGGCAAAGTATTTGCTGCTTGTTCTAGTAAAAGCAATCAACTGACTTCAATCAACAGTTGGTTTCTGGTGTCTCTTACGAAGCCGGGACGCAAAGCCTGCCATGAAGGCTTTGAGGGCCCCTGAGAACTGCTCTTTCTTTCCATCTTAAAAGTAAGGCCAACTTATAGGAATCACCTGAAATAAAAAGGATGCCCTGCTGTTTTCTCCCATTAGGAAACAAATCTAGTAAACATTTGAAAACATTTGGGTAAGGGAACACGCCCATGATACCTGCACAGGTGATCAGAACAGCCCTGTCTGCAGAGCGGGACCACCCACAGATAAGCGCCTGGGGAATCCCACAATTACCAGCAGGGGTGTCAAGACATTTATCAAAAAGACCCAGAAGAAGGGTGGAGTCCACCACTTTTAAGGTATAACTGAGGCAGGCTCCAGACCACTGCTGACACAGCCGAGCTCCACACACCAGAGCGCTGCTCCACACCACACTGATCTCCCTTGGCATTGGCCACTGGAGGCTCTGCCCTGCTGCCCACCTGGCTCTGGGGATCCTTCCCTGCAAGATGCTGACAGCTCCCTTGCCTGTTGGGCGTCTCCCGGACACCTCTGCAGACTGAGACTCTGGGACTCGGATTCACTATCCCCCACTGATTGCTGTGTGTGTGTTATATTTCTCTTAGACTGTTAGAGTGTGAGTAGGATATTAATGTATGTTGATGTCCTACACTGAGTGAACCTGCATTCAATACAAGCTGAGTGAATAGCATAGTTACCTTGTATGACTCTTGTCTATTCCTTGGTGCCGGGCTGCTCGGCAGGCAGCTAGCCCAGCAGTTGTCCAGCTGACTCATAGGAAAGACTCTATCATGGACATACACTCGTGACACTTCCTCTGCCTTCTCCTTCTCCTTCACCATTAATACTCCCGTTTTCTACCTGAAGAGAATCTCTTAATCAATTTCACAAAGTTGTGTAATAACTACTAAGGGGTTATGTCTGAATCTTCAGAGATACCTGTATTTTTCGAGGATGATCTAGTATGTCTGTAATGAAGAGACCCTATAAAAGACTGACACTCTTTACACAAAATGTGAAACTTGATTTGAGGCTTCAGTTGCCTCATCTCAGTCCAGTAATCCTGGGGGGAGGTGGGGAGAGGAAGATATTATGTTACCAAGGATCTTGCAGATTGGGCTACATAAAAATGGTTTGCATGCACGTCAATTCCTAGCTAACCAAACAAATGACTATTCACAAATAAAGTGGTGATTATAAATAGTTTAAGCTTTCCCCTTGAGCTGGCTTTGCCCTCACAGGTCTTTCTTTTACCTTCTAGCTTTCTCTCTCTCTTTTTTAAGATTTTGTTTGTTTATTTTTAGAGAAAAGGAAAGGGACAGAGAAGAAGAGGGAGAGAAACAACCATGTGAAGAAGAAACATTGAGTGGTTGCCATTCATACACGCCCTGAGCAGGGATCAAACCTGGAACCCAGGTATGTGCCCTGAGGGGAGTCGAACCACCAACCTTTCACTTTGCAGGACAATGCCCAACCAACTGAGCCACACAGGTCAGGGCTACTTTAGCCTTCTTAACCATCACCATGTCCAGCCTTGACCCCATGGAAACATGCTGTGCCAGCATCAAATGGCATTACTCTTTTGGAACAAATGCTTCAGGAAATGAGGAGATAATTAAGTCTAGTCCTACACAATCATTGTAGGACTAGACTTGATGGGTAAGACTTGATAGACATGTGGTGGGTAAGACTCAGGGTAAGAATCTCCTCTCTCTCAGAACAGCAAGCACCACTTGGAGAAAGTGAATTCCCAGTGCTGCAGTACAATGGAGCGCCACACCCCAGATACGGTATCTGGCCACCTTTACATAGACAGTCAGGTATATTGGCTAATTATACATAAACCCCTAGGAAGCAGAGTAATATTTCATTAAACCTGAGGCAAGGTGAAGTAAAGCACTAACTGAAAATAGTGAAGTTCAAGATCATATTATTCACTTCCTCTGAGAGTAAAACATGTGAGTGAAATTCGAACGCTTGCTAGTCATTCATACAAGAGCAGCTGGAATTCAGAACAAGTCAGGTACAATGGGATGGACAGAGCCCAGAACGGGAAATGAAATTTAGATCAGAACTCACACTTTTCAAACACCAGCTATGTGACCTTGAGCAAGGAAGCTACTCTCTCACTATCAAGTTTCTCAACTATAAAATACTTCCTTGAAGGGTTGTAGGAGGGTGCTTAGCAGGAAGTGATATGTGGGGATGTGTCAAGGTAGGGATCACAGCTATAGAGAGATCTTTAGGAAAGTCGGGGCTGCAGCTCAATGCAAGAAAGAAAACTATGGTTCAGATAAAGCCACACAGGTCAGTCTCTCCCGCTGAGACTCTGGAGGAAGTGAGCTAATAACCAGCCATTAGTTGGCAGAATGCTCTCAGCAGTCCTGACCTGTCCAGGGCAGGAGCTGGAGAAACAGTCACAGTAGTGAGGAAAATAAGGCAGAGCGTGAAGGCAGAACGACAAAACCGGCAGTGCCCGCTGGGTTCATGGTGAGAGCTGACGCAGCTGATGCTCTCGTGGGCAGCCCTGCCTGCCACCTAAATACCTGTGTAGGTGGGTGAGGGGGAACCAGATCAGCCCAGCCCCGTGTCTGCATAATAGCAGGTATTCAATAAGGATAGCTAGACCCATTATTAGGCAACTTAGCACTAAGAGGGCAACTTTATAACTATAGTTTCTCCATCTGAATAGCAAAGAGACCTGCACTTGCCCCTACAATTGTAGTACTTGTTAGAGGCCACTGAGATCCTATGCGTAGAGTGGCCTCAGCCACTTGGCAGGGACACATCAGAATGTAGGGATGATCTCCCCAGGGGTTAGGAGTGAGGACCTATCTGTGCATCCACAGCATCCCACAGCGACGCCACAAGACTGCATCCGCAGCGCCTTCCAGCGCTAGGTGACAGGCAGCAGCAGCAGAGGGCTGTGTTTCAGTGCAAACCGTTTTTGGATCTTTGGATCAAGGACTCTCCCAACCCTCCATATCATTCACACTTGGTCACCAGAAGCAGTCAATACTAATAATTTATGTCCTAAGAATCACTAATAGGTGCTGATATTGCTGCACCAACCTATGGGTGAAACCTTGAGACAGGGAGCTCAGGAGAGCAGAGAATTTTTTTTTAAAAAAAAAAGCAAACCATTCCTGATGTAAGAGGAAAAGTAGAGGTGGAACAGTTCTGGAGATTTTTTCCATCTGTTACGTCTACGGGAGTGCTTGCTTGCATGGGTTTGGCACCACGCATAATCCACACTGCAGTGGCTGTCCCAGGGAGTGGCGCAGACCTCACTGATCCGTTACTGCATGATTCAGTTAATTTAATAACAGAAGACAAATCATGGCTCCGTAATTGACTGAAGTTAACTTTTTAAAAGAAGTAATTAAATCTCAAACTCCCTAGGCTCTCCTCTCGTCAGTCCTCTAAGTTTGTATCCAATTTTCTAAAATCTTACAAAGGAGACCAAAGATTTAATTTCAAAATAGCTGAGTACACATTGGGGGTGGGAATAATTGATGTGCTGATGCGTTTCCTCACCTCTAGAAAGGCTTTTTTTTTTTTTAAAGTAATGACTGATTTTACAATGAGAGATAATTTTTGCTAATTTTCTTTAAATATTTTTAATGCTTTACAATAGCCTAAAATAAGATAAGTCACAATGCTTGTAAAAAATATACTAAATCTGCTTTGAAAGTGGCTTGTTTTTGAAAGGAAAACATCAATATCAATGAAGTAAAAAGTGCATTGCAATATCACTAACCAGTCAATTCACAGAATCCCAGGTTGTTACGACTGATTGAAATTTTATAGATCTTCTAGTCAATTCCTCATCTGATACTCACCTTGAAAAATTTCAGACAGAAAGAGACTGAGATTGAATAAGTTGATCAAACAGCAGGCCAATAATAAAGCACAGTTTCGTGCCCACCAAATCAGGATACTGCTTTTCAATATTGTCAATAATAGTAATAATAATAATGGTAACAACAATAAACATTTGACAAGTGTTTACTGTTCTTTGCAAAGTCTTCAGCATTCATTACTTCATTTATTCGCATAAGAATCCTATAAATAAAATGATCATTCCCTTAACAGCTTCAGCACTGAATTCTTGCTGCTCCCCCTCTTCAAATCTGCTCCTTCTCTAGTGCTCTCAAGCCGCCTGATTGCTCAAGCTAAAAATCTGGAAATCACCCTTGACTCCTCTCTTCTTATCATACTGACATTCAATCCATCAACAAATTGGATTTCAAGTCCAACCACTTCTCTCTTACCCACATTCAAAGAATCAACGTCTCTAGCTATAGCTATCTGTTCAAATAGTAGATGTTAAATAAACATCATCTTAATGTTAACTCAACAGTCTTCTAATTAATCCCATCCCCCAGCCCTTCCATTCCTGCCTCCTTTACCGCCTATTCCCTGAAACGCAGTCTCATGCGATAACCCAGTGAAAATCAGATGATGTAGCATCTTTGCTAAGGAGCTCCCACGGCATTCTCATCAGGTTTAGATTGCAATGTAACATCTAATAATCTCGCTCATTCAGCTCAGGCATTCTGCTCTTCTTGCTCTTCTTCAAGCATCCCAAGCATTCTCCCGCCTCAAGGCCGTTTCAGTTTTTGTTCTTTCTGCCCAGAACATGCTTGCCTTCCTTTATTCGGCTTTCTTCCATCCCTGACCACTTTACCTTCTCTCTCTCTCCCCCCACCTACTTCCCTCCCTCCTTCCATTCATAATTTTTTTTAAAAAATTGTCTGTACTTCTCTATATTCTCATTCAACCTTTACTCTTCAACCCCTTCCCATCTTGCCTTTGCCTCTGAATTGATTCTTTCTAGGACCCTCAATGTTCCTAAAAACTGGTAAAAAATATTCTCTTCCTCATCTTTGATGAGCTCTTACAGCATTTGATACTACCTACCCCTTTATATATTTTGAAACACCAATTTCACTGTCTTTTAAAAAACAGTATCTTCTCCTTTCCCTCCGACCTGGCTTCTATTTTTCCCTGCAGGGTTGTTCTTAATGGAGCTATTAACTGTCCAGTTCTTCACCCTAGGTGGTCTCACCAGGCCCATCCCCAAATTTGTAAACCTAGAGTTCTCTTCTAGAGTCCAGATTCACATGTCCCACTGCCTTTGCACATTTCATTTGATACATTTCACAGGTGTGGCAAACACAACAGGTCCCAAACCAAAGAAGCAACCTATATTCCTAATCCAGTGCTGGTAAACAAATGATCCCATTTTTAAAAGTCAGATCCGCTTTGCTATTCCCTATCATCCCTAAACTGTCTACCCGTCTCCATCTCTTTCAGAGCCACGCCACCTAAACTACCATTGCATTTCCCCCAAATTACTGAACTGGTAGTCTTTCCTGGGCCCACAGCGACAGGGACTCCCTATCACCACTATAATATTGTACTGAAAAAGCACATCTGTGCCTATCGAAGCCCCCAATTAAAGCTTCTCAATGGCTTTCCCGTCGCTTTTAGGATGAAGCTGAATTCCTAAAACAAATGTAGAAAAGCGCTGCCTGGTCTAGCGCCTACTCACCTCCTCAATCGCGGCCTTGTCTGCTGTCCCACACACTGTCCTTGCAGCAAGCTTCTACTATTTTTAAGTACCCACCCACTGCAGCGTCTCTGCAAATGTCGTCCCCTCCCCTCTTTACTCAAAAGTAAATATGTACCTTTTAAAAAGTAAAAAAGTAAATATGAGTTTACTCAGGGAACTCATATTCATCTTTTAATTAGTAACCCATTGGTCATTTCTTTAGTGAAAACTTCCTTTACTCCTCCACCATCCTACCTACCCTTTATAGCTTTTTACTCCAGATTTTATGAATTTCAGTGTTTTCAAGGGCAACATTTACAACAACTGGCTCAGGGGTGTAAAGAAGATTACAATAACGTTGTTTTGAACGTGTCTTGTCTATCATAAGCATCCAACAAACGTTATTTTCTCCTCTCGTGCACCCCCCTGCCCGCCATGACTGTGTAGGACCTAGAAGCTGCTGCTGTGAACCATACTTTGGGAACTGAAATAACGAGATTGGCCCTTTCTTTCCACCTCTACAGGAAAATAATTTGATTAGCAATTGGGAGGCCATGATTGTGCCATGAATTCCACTTCTGAATTATTATGCCAGTTTCTAGTAGAACACATAAATTCTTGTGACATGAGGTTCATATTTTTGAATTACTACAAGAGATACTGTCAAGTTATGTAATCACTAAGGGAACAAGGGAAGGGGAGAACAGGAAATACCGCAAGACTAGGAGCAGGTCAAATCCCGTATCTGCAAATGTCACTGCGTGATCAAGGAAAAACACAGCATCAGGCAATGTTCATTTAGCAGCGTAGCATTGATTTTAGCATAATAATTTAGACAGCCACTTGTGGTTTGTTGTAATAAGGCCAGACCTATACAGCAGCTCATTCTTGATAAGAGAACACAGAGTTCTCAGTTTACTTAGAGTTGATGGCAGCATCAGCCTTCTTAGCAGCTTAGTTCTCTTTACTGATCATTTCTATTTTTAAATGTACTTGAGGTTTACAATTCATTTTCTAATCATGTACCCCTTATATTTCACCTTTTCTTTACATATCACCATCCTTGATAAAGGAGAGAAGAGTGTGGGTGTATATGACAGCTTAAGATAAGACTCGGGCATTCAGTTTTGCATCTGCATATCTGTAGTGCAGAAACATCCGCGTGCATGGGTGGTACGCTGTGATATAAAAAATAGTAACAACTCCATTGACAGCATGGTGCTTCTTGCTTTGCACAGACACTCTCTGCTGGCACTGCCCTGTGTGGAAGCAACTCATTCAAGAGGTTGCTCCAGGGAACACTGTGCATTAGATCAGGGAAATGGCTTCCCAACCCTACTTTTACACTCCATCTCCTCTTCCTGTAATCAGCTGATGTTCCAGGAGATGGAATTTCATCCCCTGGGGAACTCTATTTGAAATCAGTGTGACCAGGTTCCCCTTCTATTTGGTGACTGTAAATTATCTTTCGGGAAAGAAAGGTGTTTCTCCTGAAGAGAGAATGGAATCATCTACCCTACATCCCGGGAAGTGAAGAGGAGAACCTAACGTCCCATGGAGTACTCCCACTGAACGCTCGCCTACGTAGTGTTTAGGTTTTACGCGGAGGCATGAAATGCAGATAACTGCCGCACTGCATGCTTTTACCATAATTTACTTAAGCATTCATCCGATGGTGGACAGGTAGGCAGTTTCCAACTTTTTATTACTGAAATGAAAGCTGTGATTAATATGCTTATGCAAAACTTTTTGCATTTCAAAATAGGATTTTCGGATGGCTTCTGAGAAGAGGAATTACAGACTCAGAAGGAAAGTAGATTGCTTTCCGCTAAACACGTACTCATGGTGAGCTACACTAAGAGCTCGGAACATTCTTAGGAATTAGAAAGGCTAGAGTTACTGAAAGTGGAGCAAAAAAAAAATAGCATGAAAGTCAAAAGGAGTGCTAAAAAGTAAGAGAAAGAAAGGTGAAAAGATGCCAAAGATATACTTCACCTATTACACAAGTTGGCCTTGGCTGGTTCTGCATAAGATTAAAGGGCCTTTATTCTGTTTTCTTTGTAGATGATCTCCCGTTTCCGGGATCTGGGTCTCGGGCTAAAAATGTTACTGCTCAAGGTCAGTTACAATATCACAAGTTAAAAAACAAAAATTTGTATTTGCTTGTATGGTTCTGCGCATTCCAAAGTCAGAGCAAGGAGCTAGAAGCCAACTCGAGGATAAAGTATGTGAAATAGCTAAAGGCACAGATTCCAGAGGGGGAGTAGGGGGATGGGGTCAAACTCGGGTCTATCACTTAATGTGTGACCTTAAACATGACACCTAATGTCTCTGGCCCTCAATTTCCTCACCAATGAAACGGGAACAAGTAATAATACTCCTCACGTAGCTGTGAGGATTGAAAGAGTCAACAGTAGAAAGTGGTTTAGAATAGTACCTGGCACATAAAAGCACTATAAAAATATGTGTTGTTATTATAAAGTTGAGCAAAAAACAACAAGAGCTGAGAGCAATCTTTTTAGCATGGAAAGAATGTTAACAGAATAAAAAAAAGATAGTAGGAACGCAATTTAATCTCTTACCATAGTGTTAAATATGGTAAAAGGATAGCCTATATGCAAGGTTTTGAAATAAATAAATAAATAAATAAATAAATAACAGGGTGAATTTGCAAAGAATTGCTGATACATGGAATTAAGGTCAAGCCAGTAAGTTTGACAAAAGAAGACTTGGGTAATCTTTGCCACGATTACCCCTGAAGTCAGGCGTCCTTTCCACTAAGAAAGTGTCTGTAGTCAGCATAGTAACTGTACACCTGCCTGCAGCTGAGAAACCTGGGGTATATTTCAATGCTAAAGACCCAGACAACTGTATTTCAAGATTACACGTGGTTTTGAAACAGTATATTCATAGGTTCATCTTAAACGAAACAACCAGATATTCCAGTGAGGTCTGTGCTAATCCAGTTCGCAGCTTGCAAAATGGAACCCTAATTAAGGTAACGGACAGTACCAAGATGGCCCCCCAAAAAAAGTGGGCACGAGAAGAAGATACGTTGTTTTGACTACTTAGGCAGCTCTATCTGGCAGAAGTGTCTAAATGTCAGAGAAAAAAAAGTATTAATGGGAAGGACAGAAGAGAAAAGGAGAATGTGCGTCCACCTGACACAAAACAGGTACCCTCGGGAAGTACTGGTTGAGGAGGAGCAGGAGAAGGAAAAAGTGTCCATTTCCAAATCCGGCAGGCCGTGTGAGACTGTGATCCCTCACTCGCCTGACAAGGGTGGTGTCGGTGAGCAGAGCAGGGATCCACGCTCAGAAAGTTCTTGTCTGCGACCCCATGGCATTTGACAACACGCACCTCATCAAGCCCACCTGCTCTACAAGAGAATGCATTTCGAATGTGTGTATTCTGATGAACCAGTGGTGGGGAAGGTCTCTAACCACTTTGCTTCACTTTCAGCATCTAGCAGTGTGTTGTTGCCTGGGGCAGACACTAAGTAAGAACTGAATGCATTAACAGTCCCTCTGGTTTTGACCTCTTTTGCCCGCTTGGCCAATTCCATCCCATTCACTCATTTTTAATAAATTTTACTGAGAAAACTGGGTTGCTCCCACACTCCCAGTGAAAAACCAACCCTGGGATGTGCTCAGCCTGGGCTTCTTTAGCCACTTCGACATTTTGCCACAAAAGTTTGCACTGATTTGTTCTAGTTGGTGGACATGCCTTTAAACATTTTCCTGGGGCTGTTTTTGTTCTCCCTCAACCAAAAAAGAAAAAAATTGCATTTTCTCTTCTTCTCTTTTCCTCCTACACATTTAGCTGTTGTGCCAACTAAAAAGATTTAGTTTAGGAAAAACATCTCCTGCAGGATGTAACCAAGTTTATACTGATTTGTCAAAGTACACAGAATAAAGAATTGCAACCAGAATGAGTATTGCTTGGAAAGGCAGCGCAGTGTCCGTCTGTGGCCCTTCTCCACGCTGGCCATCTCTTGTAATCTCCTGATGCTACTGCAACTCATGGAAATTTACCTTTCAAATAACCTCCAGCTCCCATGATGGTTTCATATCCTTCTCTCTTCTTTTGACTTCTTCTATTTTATCAGTAGTAGTAGTAGTAATAATAATCATAATAATAATACCATTTGCTGAGTACCTACCATATGCTAGGTAAACATGAGTTAATCCACACTTATAGCAAGCATGCAAAATAGGTCTCATCACAGAATCCCAAATTATGCATAAAGAAGCAATGAGTCAGTTCTGCAAAGGGTCTCACCTAGGGAACCACAGAGCCAGGGTTCCAGCTTGGATTTGCCTCATGTTTAAGACTATGATGCTTTCATCACGTTAAACAGTCTCACATTTTTTTGGGTAAAGCAGTCTGTTCTATCAGATCAGCTCAGGCTCAGCACAGGAAACAGTGGGATGCCTCCTTTAAGTCCTACTATCACTTAAACTTGTCCAATAAAATGGTTTCTATAGCCTTGTAATTATATTTGCAAATCACATTACCCACATCTGAACACCGAGTTTCACACCCTGCCACCGCTCTTCTTACTTCCTGCCCTTCAGCATGTTAAGTACATAAAGTACTTTAAACTCATCAGGCTTCCTCAAATCAAATGTCTTGGCTCAGAATGTTCCTTGTGTCTGGGGCGGAAAGCATGTCTATTCTTCTATTCATCCTCCAAGCCATGCTCAACACCCAGATGCTCAGCAGTTTGCAAACATCTCTAGTCATCACATACAAGTATGTGTATTTAGCTCTTCCTTTCTCTTAACTATAAACTACTTGCAGGTTAAGTTGTATTATTTTCTCCCTAACAAAAAGTACGCTAAATAGTAACTCTGCGATACCATTTGTTCAATTAATTAAGAATTAATCAAGTTAGTTATGCCATAGTCCCTCCTTTCCCTTTAATTCTGACTATAAAACACCACATTTATATTTCAGATAACAACTTGTGTTAGGTTTCCATGTTTTTAGAACTTAGAAAATTCC
The DNA here is from genome assembly GCF_022682495.2 of Desmodus rotundus. Classification (NCBI taxonomy): domain Eukaryota; kingdom Metazoa; phylum Chordata; class Mammalia; order Chiroptera; family Phyllostomidae; genus Desmodus; species Desmodus rotundus. Next base: position 17,600,762 of record NC_071399.1, on the reverse strand, counting down.
AAAGAATAGTCACTCAGCCATGATGTCACAGAGCCAGAAAGCCAACTTGGCTTAGAAAACTACTCGTTCAATGAATAAAAGGTTTTTATTCATTGAGTAAGTACTTTTGGGTTTTGTCTTTGGTTTTAAAAGGAAAAGGTCTGAGGAAAATACCAGAAATGACAGCTACAGATGTTCAGTGTGGAATAGTATAGCCGTGCAAAGCAAGATGGGAGTTTTGGTTAACTTAGTACCACCCAAGTGGGGGCCCCCTTATACAATATCCAAAATCCATGGGCTTGGAAGGGCTCCATGGAAGTAAGAGGCCCTGAAGCTTAAACTTCATTAACTTCAGGGGTAGCTCACCTCTTGGGACAACCGAACCAGCGATAAAGCCCCAGGAAATTGTACCAACGGGAACAAGCTAAAAGTGAACCTTTCTGTTACCTGGCTGGGTGAAGGACAGAGAACCCAGGGGAAGTCAGGACATTAAGAAAAGGCAGCCAGGATATTTTGCAGGGGTGTCAAACTCATTGTCACCATGGGTCACATCAGCCTCACAGTTGCCTTCAAAGGGCCGAATGTAATTTTGGGACTGCATAAGTGTAACTACTCCTCAACTAGGGGTAAGGAGCTCAGCGCTGCCGCGGGGTAGAAACAAGGTGCTGGGCCGGATGAAACAAGGTGGAGGGCTGGATTCAGCCCTAGGACCTTGTGTTTGCCATTTGTGTTTTAGAGGAAGAAATAAATTCCACAAAATGCTTATGAAGGGACTGGCACAGTGTTTCACAAAGAAAAGACATTCAATTGATTCTTGTCTCTAACCATGGACACTGGGCTATAAATTGAAGATCTCTTCATTCTAGAACAGATTCAAGACAAGCAACATAGAGCTGGCTGAACATTCTTCATGTGTGGGATGGAGCTCAGCACAGAGCTCAGAATGCCATTGTAGAGCTTTTGGTGGCACCTGCACAGGTGTATTATCCTGTACTGTGAATAACTGGACTTTCCATCCAGAGTCAGGTTCATCAACACAGACCTGGGATTACTAACATGAAATAACCAAAGCTTAAAGGAGTCTTGGCAAAGTCTTTTAACAATTTCTAAACTGTAACCAGTCTATTCTACTTAATTTGCATGTTCACGTAATGAAGACATAAGAGTTTAATGCTATGTATGTAGCAGTCTCCTTTACTATTATTCCTCAGCTCCAAAACAAGGCCTTTTCCAAGGCGAAGCACCAATTTTGCAAAAGCTGTGATGTCCCTATGAAAGCTGAAAGTTTAGAAGTCACCTAAAGAATAATTCTCAGTGTTATTGCTACAAATTTCATCACTTTTGGAAGACGAAAAACTATAGCTTTTTGTGCTCTGCAGAGCTTTAAAGCAAGATATCCTAACAAGTTCTTAATGCCCAGATCTCTTAATGCGACAGATCTCTTAATGCCCCCCATATTTACCCTATAAATTGTTTACCCTTAATAAATATGATAAAATGTATTTATTAAGTAATGATATTCCTAGATGCACACACACACACACATTTAATCAAATGGTAGGAAAAAATTACCTACCAAAGCTTAAAGGAGTCTTAAGCTTATGATCACAATAATAGTCTTAAAACACTAGGTCTACATGATTCCAGCCAAATCCAAAGAAACTTGGCACTTAAGTTTGTTGTGATATAATAATAATAATAATAACAATAATAACAACAACTATTATGTAACTCTATGTACAGGGCATAGTGCATACATTAACACATTTAACTCTCGACATACTACCGTCAGACAATGGGCACGATTCTGTGCACTAGGGATACAGAGGGCGGAACCAACGATAAAAAGAGACCCCCTCCCTCCAGCAGGATGTTTTTCTTGTCATGTACTAGCGAATACAACGTCTCGTACTCTTCTCTTTTCCAAATGGGCATTTTTATTTCAGTCACCCTGTCCCTCTTTTCCCACTATATATTGGGTAAAAGAAGACATGGAAGGGAGATAACTTGTCTTTTTAAAGCAGAGATTGCAAGACTACAAGAAGTCACATCCAATAGTGACTGGGAAGACGGGATAGTTCCTGGAGATACTGATCTCCGAGCTCAATGTAGCAATGGGACTTTGGAGTGTCCCCCTTGGTGAGTGGGTTCTATGTGCAGGAGGAAAATGTAAATAGATGATTTAACCAGATTTAACCAGATGAATAAAATGCAGTAGAGGCTGACTGGCCAGCTACTTAAAACCTGCCTCTTTTTAATTTGTACACACAGCTAGATAACACTTGCCAGATGCATTACGGGTCAGTTCTGGCCAATCGTACTTAGGTGAAAGTGCAGGCCTTGACCATGAATATCTCCCATATGAGCAATGTTCCTTGTTCTTTCTCCTCTCACAGAGACCGTAAGTCACTTGCGGAGGATAATAAAACCACCAGATGCAAAGACCCAGGATACCTGCTTTACCAGTCCTTACTTGAGCATCCCACATCTATTGTGCTAGTCTACTAAGCTGCGAGAAGGGGCAGTGTCTATTACCATAGCTAGCGTTAACATAACCAACACAAGGCATGTTAGGGGAAGGTCCACAGTGTCATAGGAAGAGGAAGGGAACCTAACCCAACGTTAACAGGTCAGACACCATTTTCCACAGAAGGTGGTATTTTTTACAGCAAATTCCTCAAAAGAGTTGTCTCTTCTTGCTGGTTCCATTTCCTCTTTCCTCTTTTTGTTTATTTATTTTTTAAATGCAATACAGCCCTGGCTGGTATGGTTCAGTGGATGGAGCATCAGCCTGCAAACCAAAGGGTCGCTGGTTCAATTCCCACTCAGGGCATATGCCTGGGTTGTGGGCCAGGTCCCCAGTAGGGGGCATGTGAGAGGCCACCACACATTGATGTTTCTCTTCCTCTCTTTCTCCCTCCCTTCTACTCTAAAAATAAATAAGTAAAATCTGTAAGACATTTTTAATACAAACCATGCTTAAAAAATAATATATTAAACTGTATATACAACCTAAAAAACAATTATGTTTATGGAAAATCAAATCCATTTTCACCATCACTCAGACTAAAAAGCGGAACATGTAAGTATATTTGAAGATATCCAGCATGACCTTCCCCAGCCATATCCCCTCTCCCTCCTCCACTGGTGACCATTATTCTGAATCTGTTTTAACTATTCTCCTGATATACTCTAAAGTTTTACCACATAGAAGTGCATTCTAATGCCACATATTAATGAATTTTGACCTTATATAAATAATTGGTGTAAATTTTTCTGTTTTTTCCAAGCATTTCATTTTTGAAATTCATCCTTATAGATGAATATGTATGCACTTTACTTATTTTAACAGCTGTATAGAACTCCTATCTATTCATCTCTATTTCTATCAATATATCTATCTCTCTTACCATTGATGAACAGGTATAGGTTCCTTTTTTTCCACTTTTTGCCATTACAATCATTCTAAGAACATCCTTGATCAGGTTTCCTGGTGTACATGCGCAGAAGTTTCTCTACTGTGCATGTGTGTGTGTGTGTGTGTGTGTGTGTGATTGATATTGCTAATCTATAAACCTGTATGTCTTCAAATTTTATAGCTAATGCCAAATTATTTCCGAAGTGTTTGTGTACTCCCAAAGCTGTGTTGCTTCTTATCCTATCCAAAATTTATTATTGTCATAATTTTTGGATATTGGTTACTATTGAGAAATGATTTCTCAGTAAGGTTTTATTTTTTATTTTCCTGATTACTAATGTGGAACATCTTTTCATGTTTGCTGGCCACTAGGATACATTTTCTGAATAATGGCTACTGTCATCTTTTTTTGGTTTTTTGCTACGATGCTATTTATTATTTTATTATTGACATTTAGAAATTCCTTATGGATTCTGGGTAGTAATTCTTCTAGGTTCAATATACTTCATGTTTCTCCTCCTTTTTCTGTGGCTTGTCTTCTCAGTTGATTTACTGTATCTTTTCATGGAAAACAATAGGTAATAAATGTTATACATTCAAACAAATCCCTCTTTTCATTTATGACTTACACTTTTGAGCCTGGCTTGTGAACTCATTGCTGACTTCACAAAAATATTTTCATTCAGTGCTAAGCAGCCTTTCAGATGTTGAGCAACAAATAAAACAAACAAAAAAATGACAATAGAGAAGCTAGACAATATTAAGTATGTAGAACATATGAATCATATATAGAAACATTCTGCAGCTATCTTTAAAAGGCAAGGAATGGCGACAGTGAGTGTTTAAGTGGACGGTGGGAGTGCAAAGTGGAGGCAGGCGATGTTAAGCATGGCTGGATGGCCTCTCTGAGCCAGTGACGTCTGAACAGAGCTCTGATGGAATTGAGAAAGGGACCCAAGTGGATATGTGAGACAAGAACCTTCCAGGCGTAAGGAAGAGAAAATGCAAAGATTGTGAGGTGTGAGCATGCCTAGTGTGTCCTACAGAAACTAGGAAAAACAGAGAAACATAGGCAAGGGAAAGAGTTGTAGAAATTTCTCCCAAACTTGATCCTCCTCCAAGCTTCCTACCCAGTAAAAGTCTACTCTTCCAGTTGCTCAAGCCAAAATCCTTCAAGTTATCCACAACACACCTCTCTTTTCCTCACATTCCTCAGCCAGTTGGAATCAGACCATTGTTCATCCCCTCCACTGCCACCGCCATCATCCAAGTCAGTATCAGGCAGCTGGACTTCGGCAATAGGTTTCTCATCAGGTTCCAGTCCTCTGACCTCATCTCCTATTCTCCCTCTGACACTTGATAACTTTAAGGTCCTTTCTCTGCCCACCCCCCCTCTCTCCCTCACACACACAAATGTACACCCATATGCACACACACAATTCCAAGTTACCCTCCAGGAGAAGGAAGAGTTATTTACAAATTGGCAACCTCGGCAGTTTGCTGTTAGTAATGAAAGAAGTCCCTGGTAGTTTGCTTAAGCATTGGCTCTTCTTTCTTGCCTACCTTTTTTTCCCATTTAAAAGCAGTAAGAACTGTACTTGAACAACAATTTAAAAAAAGTAAAAAACAAATAAAAACAGAATTATAGAGAGCATCACCGAACTCTACTTTTAGCTCTGGCCTGAGTATCAATCAAGATATTTCTCTAATTGTAACACAAGACAACAAAAGTCTTCCTTAATGAATCCCTTTGGAAAGTAAAAGCAAGATGCTGTCTGCTACAGGTAAAATTAAAATTAGTATTCCAAAGTAAACTAAAATATGTAAAATCAAAAATAACAGTAAGACATACCCCTACATAAAAACCAGGCATCTAAAACATTTCCTCACTTCTTTCTTTAGCCTCTGGGTTTGGTCTGTTCACCTAAACACCTCGTCGGCACAGTTAGGTAAGAAGGTTTGCACATTGCCTAATATATCAAAGAGTAGAAAGAAAACAAAACACTTAAAAGGAAACAGCCTCATTTTTTCCCACAAGGCAAATGATTTCATCTGCAACAGCCTTAAACATTTATAGCTAACTAAATTTTTTATGAGATGCTACTAAGACAGTTCAATCCATTTCTTAAGAATGATAACCTGGTCACGCGGAGTCTCTTAGAAAGCAAGTGTCCATTCTTTTTACTCTAAAATGAAATTTTCATCAAAAGGGTGAGGCAAGCTGAGGAACAACTCTGCCCTACACAATCCCAACTCTTTTATTCAAAACACCAGCTTGCTTCTTTTCTTTTATAACTATCTTATGAAGAACAAAATAGCGATAAAAATGAAGTGCGAATTAAAAAAGGAAACAGTGTCATGCAATGGGTGATATTATCATCAGAAGATGAGAGATTCTTATTCTTAATAAGAAATGTACAATATTAACATTTAGATATTACACTCCCCCAAATGTCATTGCCCCATTTTCTTGCTATTTCAGATCTGCATGAAATTATAAAATGCCTTATTTGTACAATCTCCACAATAATGTGTTAGCGTATAGAGGCACAGTAACACATTATTAATATTTATGAACCTGGAAGAGTCCGTATAGCTTGGCTTTCAAAAAAGCCACCCTGCCTAGCCTCCCACCATCAAAAAATGTAATGCAATTTGTTTAGAAGAATTTAGTGAAATAACCTGAGAGAAAATACATTTAGTTGAGAAAAAGGGGAGAGGAGCTAAAGCATAAGGTATAAACAAATGCTAGAGCAAGAAGTATACATTAATCAGAATCACCTTTTCAAATTAGATTTGCATTCCAAACTCCAATGTGAGACAATATGTTATGAATGAAAAGATCTGGGTAGCCAAGTAATTGGTTTATAGCATGAAGACCAGCCATGACAAATTCTAATGTCTTATCAGAAGAGGCTTTATTGTCTATGTTTTCGTAGAGAAAGGGTAAAGGTAAGTTCATGGAAGCAGGCATCAGAAAAACCACTAGTAAAATTGGGAAGACAAACTTCTTTGTCTATACGTTGTCATGTTTTACACACACACATTGTCAGGGGTTGAGCTGTGGCCCCCAAAGGGATATGCTGAAGTCCTAACACCTGGTACCTCAGAATGCAATCTGACCTTATTGGGAAATAGAGTTACTGCAGATGTAACTATGGTGGACCCTTAATCCAATACAACAAGTGTTCTTTTTTTTTATTAATTTATTTATTTTCATTCAGTTACAATTGTCTGCATTTTCTCCCCTTCCCTCCACCCCACCCCAGCCAGTGCCACCTCCCTCCCCCACCTCTCCCCTCCACCTTGATTTTGTCCTTGTGTCCTTTATAGTAGCTCCTATAGACCCCTCTCCCCACTATCCCCTCCCCACTCCCCTGTGGCTATTGTTACAATGTTCTTAATTTCAATGGATGGAACTGGAGAGCATTATGCTAAGTGAAACAAGTGTTCTTATAACAAGAGGGAAAGTTAGACACAGAGACAGACACACACAGGGAGAATGCTACCTGGTAACAGAGGCAAGAAGTGAGGTGATGTAGCTGCAAGCCAAGGGCACCAAGAATTGAAGGGCACACCAGTAGCTAGGGACAGGCAAGGAAGGACTCTATTCAGAGACGCAGAGGGAGCACGGCCCTGCTGACACCTTGATTTCAGACCTCCTGCCTCCTGAACTGTAACGGAGTAAAGTTTTGTCGTTTTAGCCACCCAGTCTACGGTACTTTGTTACAGCATCTTAAGAAAATGAATACACACGCATAAGACACACTTACCAGGGAAAGCCCTATACAAATATAGGCATTTCTATATTATAAACAGTTCAAAAAACCCTAGTTAAAAGATCAATATGTGCTTTGAGAATAATGAATTATGGTTGGCTGCAATTACCTTGACTTTTACCATGGTTATACATACAGCAGGGCATTATAACTTCATTAAATAGGGATGGACACGGCTATTTAAGGAACCATGCTGGCTTAAAAATGAAGATTAAAAAGTAAAGTATTGCAGAGCCCTGATTCTATAACCACCTCAGTTACTCTCATAAGAGACTATTCAGTAATAAGATCAATGTTGTGCACAAGTATTTTCATCCCTCATGGCCACTATGAGGTCTTTGGTTATAGACCTCATTCTCGTCCACCCAGATTTCTACAACAGCCTCTCTACTGGTTTTACCCCTTTCAACTCCTCCCTGCTCCCTGCCGCATGGCTGTGACTCCAATTTAACACTATTCGGTGGCCCTTTTTTGCATACAGCTCTGTTTCCTAAACTGTGTCCCATGGAACAGTAGTTCAGTAGAATGTTTATATATAATGTTGAATAATATTCTTAGGTTAAAAAGAATTGAGAAATTCTGGCTTTAAAAAATTGAACAGAATTCTGTACTGAACAACATGGTGTCATTAAAATGCCAAAGTCTGTGATAAAATTCCAAAGGGAAAGGCCAGTAAGCAGTGTTTTCCAAACCAAGTAAACCATGGAACCCACTTTGGTCAAATCTCAGGGTATGAGATTCCACAGAACAAACTTTAAAAGAATATTTCCCCAAGGCATTAGGAGGTAGTTTATGAACTTGATCTAACTCACACAGCTTCCTGCTATTCAAGTTATTCTAAAAAAGTGATTTAACCTCAAAATTCTCTAATAGGTGTCCTATTAAGTGAGTAAACAAGAGAAAGACACATTTTTATCATATATGAATGATAATCTTACCCAAGAGAAACATGTTACGTAGGCCAGCTGTACCAAAAATTCTGTCCCGGGAGTCATTTATTCATTCATTCAATTATTCATTAAGCAGATATTTATTATGTCCCTAGTAAGTGTCAGGCCCAGTTCTCAGTTCAAGTTGTACAAGAGTGAGCAAGAGAGACATAGTTGGAACCTCTAGAGAGCACGGTGTGGTGGGTAATGCAGACAAGTTCAAAGAAATCACCATGTAACATAGATACAATAATTGGGAAAAGCAGGGTCCTATGTAATAAATTACACAAGAAGAGGCAGCTAACATAGTCTCGAATTAAGGAGAAATCTCCTAGAAGTGGCTTCTACCCTGAATTCAAAAGGATGAATGGGGGGAACCAAGGAAAAAAGTTGGGGAAAGTATATCATGTCCCCTTTGCCCTATCCCATTTCTAAACTCACAAATACTGTAAAATTAAGATTAAAGCCACATTACTACACTGCAGATAAACTGTAATTGGTCTTCCCGAGCAGACTGAGAGGATTCTTGAGGCCAGTCCTGGCTTAGAGGGAAAGAATTTTATAATCAGTGGTGTCTGCCACAGGGGAGACACAACACCAAAACCATGTCTCTGTCCAAACTCGTCGGTTTCACATTGTCTTCACAGTGAGCTGAGAGGTGAGCAATGAGCAGAAACTAGAGCGAGGGGTAGTATAACAGAGGGATATTGTGGGAGGAGGGGCTTATACGTCTGACAAATAGCTACCACTGCTCTTCTGCATGAGACCTAGATCGATGAGAATTGACCTTGTAGGAAAAATAGTCAACAAATTATAAATGGGGATATAAGTGTTTATTTCCTCACAGGGCATTTTATTAGAGCAAGAGGAGCCTTTGAAATGACCTAATTCAACCCATGTTTCCATAATACTTGAGGAATCTAAGACTCAGAGAAGTTAAACACCTGTCATAGGAAGTATATCTAGTCTGTGACAGATTTAAACGAAAGTAAACTTTTTTGGCTGCATGTTCAATGATTGGCCTACTACCCAATGACAAAAAAGCAAGCATTAATTCATCCAAGAAATAATCGTGAAGCAGCCACTGAGCAGCAGTCACTGGTTTAGGTATTGGGGATCAAAACATTACTACAATGGAGATCATAGAATAGAGCAGGTTAAGGGAGTAGGAACTGCCAGGTGTGCAGTGTGGATTCTAGTCCATGAAGAAGGGTCGTCAAGGAAGTCCTCGCTGAGAGGTAGTATTCGAACAGACATATACAGAAGGTAAGAGGTTAAGCTATGCAGATACCCAAAGGAAACTCATTCCTAGCATGGGAAGCAGTTAGAGCAAAGGCCCTGGGGTACCTCATAAAAAAGCAAGAAGACCCAATGTCTGCAGCAGACTCAGCTGGGAAGAGTGGTAGGAAATGAGGCCAGAGGGTAACAAGAAGCCAGATGATAAAGAGCATTATAGGTCATGGTGAGAACCTTGGGGATTTACACTGACTGAACTCATAAATCATTGGAAGGTTTGAGTAGAAGAGTTATATGATTTGAATATAGTTTAGAAGGATTACTCTGGCTAATGAGTATAGTATGTACTGGTACAAAAAGACCAGATACCAGCTTATTGAAATAATCCAAAAGTTGGTAGATGGTAGCAATTCAGGGAAGAAGTGGCTGAATTCTGGATATATCCAGCTAATTCCCTGTGAATCGGATGTGAGATTTGAAAGAAGCAGAAAAATAACATCACTCCAAGGTTTTGAGCCTGACCAACTGGAAAACTGGAGGTGCCATTTTGGGGGCTTGAGCGGTAGTGGGTGGGAGCCCAGTTGCTTCATCATGCTAAGTTACAGAAGCTAAAAGGAAAATCACCTACACATTCACACGCACACAAGCGGACAGATTTCCATCTCTTAATTAGAACTACAGGGTGTACCACAAAGAACTAAGCAAACAAAAGCACTCAACAACAAAAAGACACAAAGAACAAATCCTGATTTCACTGAGGTCTCATTTACAGATTAGAGTATTACATTTTGTCAACTGTCTCATGTGTAATCATATTGTCCAGATACAAAAATAGGAATGTGTATGCTTTAAATCCTGGCCCTTTGACTTCTAGGGAAGTCAACAGATTTTTTTTGTTGTAAAGGTAAAGCTCTAATTTAAGTTTCAATTAGCACAGTAAGTATAACTTTCACCAGCACTAAATACGCCCCTTACATAAACCTACTCCTCTTTAGACTCCAAACCTGCAAATATACAATTTGTCATAAACCACTATGGGCTTAGAAAAAAAAAATCGTTGTAGGAGTAAGAAGTGGATGACTGTAGGCTGGGGGTGGACCAAGCACATTATACACTGCGAGTTTAAAGTTTAAGTAAACACTGTGGTCCCACGCCATCCTTACTCCCTAGAAGTTGACCTACAAAATATCCCCACTACAATGTCGGGACAGATTGGTTCAGTGCGTTGTCTCTGGAAGGCCGCTATTAACTCACTCAAGCAGCATTTAGTCTGTGTCCTGGTGTCCAGTGCTGCACGTGCGGAGGAGCTGGCCAGGCCTCTGCCTGCATCGCAGATTAGTTAACACTCATCGGATCCTTAGAGCAACAGTAAGATTGGCCGGAAGCAGCAAAGAGGAAGACGGATACAGAGAAATGGAAACAGGATCAGGGAGTCTTAAAATGAAAGGCAAGAAGAAGAGGAGGGTGTGCGTATCTAAGGCAGGATTTCTTTCTATGCCACAAAATCAGCCCTGGTGCAGCATCTGGGAAGGGCCACACTTATCGATCTCTATCATCATCATGATAGTGAGTAAATGTGCAGTAACATTCACAGAAAACTGGTATTTTGAATATGTAATCATTAGCTCAGCAGGTTTTCAAGATTGAATAAGATATGTAATGCAGTTTTAATGCAGTTTTTAAAAGTAAAGCTGCCATTTAAAAAAAAAAAAAAGAAATGACAGCTATTCTTTAACTAGTCTGGTAATCAAATCCCTTAGAATATAATTATTTTCTTGGTGTGGGTCATGTGATTTTAAAAAAAACTGAAGCACAGTAAATGGCACTGTTATTATTTTATCTCAGATGACCAAGAGAAGGTAGAATACTGTCAGTAATATTGGCAGTAATTAATTCATCCTGTGACAGCGCATAAGCTCTGCCTCAGCACTTCTACTTTAAAAGTCTCTTTCTCCAGCAGCACATCAGCACATCTACGCTGAAGCTCCTTTTCTCTTTCCTGTTGTCACTGAACATCTTCTTTTAGACAGTCTAGCCTCAGGGGAAGAGCAGAATTTTCTTGTTTCCCGAGTTCTTCAAAAGTGCTTACTCCAAGTAAGCCTGCTCAGTTCGGTCCCACAGGTCATTCAATGGCTTCGCGAACTCCACAGCACAAGGCTGGTAAACCCCAAGCAAACTTTTCATCTTCTTTCCCATTTTATTTACAGTGATGGTAAGGCAAACATGGGGCATCGTCGGGGGTAGGAAAAGGCTAGACAAAGGGGAAATGTTAGATTCTCCTTGTGTAACAGGATCTTGAAAGCCACCAGCCCAACATCCAACACGAACAAATGATTTCTGTAGCCTCTGCAGGAACATGTGTCTAAATAAAAAGCTCTCACCTGCCAAAGGCAGCCGGTTCTCTCTTTGGGAAGTTCTCATCACTGGGAAGGCTGACACAGCACTCAGGTGGGTGCACTCTGACAAACGGGGCCTGGCGGAAAGTATGGCATGGAAGTGGTAATCGGGCCTCCATGTACCAGGCAAGGCTGCACACCCACCCGTTCACTAGCTGCTACCCTGCCCTATGGGGGGGGGCTCTGCCCACAGGGTCCACCCCCCACCCCCAGCTGCCATGGATGAGAATCAGTCTACCAAGACATGATCTGCTTGGGGAGGAGAAGTGGCTGATCTCTCAAAGGAGAAGGGCCAAGAGCCTTTTCCTCAATGGGCTTTTATTGGGTTCAATTTGCACAGGAATACAGGTAAAGCTCATCAATCATTACCAGGCAGTTAGGATCAAACAATAGATAACATACAAAGAACTCTGAGGGCTTATTCTGAGTCAGGGTCAGTTAGCTATAGGGCTATAAAACTTTGGGAAACAAACTCATTTCATGCTTGGACCCTTATCAGAAAATTGAAGACATTCTTAGCAAAGCAGGTTTCACAGGGTTTTATGTATTCTTTCTTAGGCCTGATTGCCCCAGGGAATCCACCCTTTCCAGCACAGGGCTGCACCGCCCTCTGTCATTGTTTCAGGTTTAGGTCAGGCAGGGAAGTAAGGCAGCCAAGAGATTAGGAGACTTCTTGAAGACAGAATGAGGACTCAGGCTATGTCAAAGCTGAGGGGTGAGGGTCCATCACCCCCTTTTTCTATAGCCCCCCAAGTCTTTCCCTGAGGGCCTCTTCATGACAATGCCTGTCTTAGGTCATCCCTCCCTTGAGGAATCTTACCTATCATTGATTAACCAGTCATCTGCCCTGGGGCCAAGCAGGGTAAAGTAAAGTGGGCAGGGGCAGCACCCCTGCCAGGGAGATAAGCTTTGTCTCCTTAGTGGCTTATGGTCGCAAGGTCTCTGACACAGCCTTAGCCATGGGGGGTTACAGCTTCTGAAACCAGGCAGGGTGGTTCCCAACACTGCCCCACAGAATAACTAGGGCTCCTCTGGAGATGGGAGGAGGAAGGAAGCAGGCGAGAGTTCCGTCAAAATCTTCCCAAGGGTCAGGAATCAAATGTCAAGAAAGTTCAATCTTCACAGGCACAACCAATTTACTATCCAAAACCAGTCTCTAGGAAAGAACAGGGCCAGATTTCAAAGGACACATTCTTAGGATGCTTCAGTCTTGTTCTAGGTGAGACAGGGTCCTGTTTTTGTTTGGTTTTAATTAATTTATTTTTAAATTATAGTTGATATACATTATATTCATTTCAGGTGTACAACATAATGATCTGACATTTACGCACCCTACCAAGCGATCACCATGCTAACTCTAGTAATCACCTGTCAGTGCAAAGTTAATACGATATTATTGACTATATTTCCTATGTTGTACATTACATCCCCATGACACACTGTTTTATGCCTGCAGTCACTGGATTTAATAAGGATTCCTAGAGTGTTTAAAGAAGATTAAAGCACAGGCAACTGATATATCTATTCTCCATTTGCTTAGGTTTCCAAACTCCAGGTTAGCTGTTGGGATAACTGGCCCAAGATTGTACGTGTTGAAGCTGTGTAGATGCCTGTTGACTTGCCTCTGCAAATGTAGTTAAATCTCAGTGAGTGAGGAATCCAAGCACAGGCTATACGAAATAACTGGTATGACAGGGTTATTGGTCAATCACAGCAGGGTCGGCTGTGAAAAGCCAGTCACCGTACTGATGGAACTCACTGAAGTTCATCCTGGAGAGGACTGAGCAAGGGCTCCACTGTGGGTTACTCTGGCTGCCTCACCCTGCTCCCATCGCTAGAACAGGGCATTGGTTTTACATAGGAGAACGTCAAAGTGTGAGGGGAAAAAAATTACTTTTTAGATCAGGTCTCTGTGTTTAGAGAAAAAGGATAAAGAAGATGAGGAACTAAAATCACTAAGCACCTTCAAGTTCTAGAAGAGTGACTATACATTGAGCTTTTGAGCAACCCTATGATAGAGGTGTCATCACCCCCAGGTAAGATTAAGTGCAAGTCTTAAAAATGTGACCAAACTCCAGTTCAAACAGGCCACTACTATTATGCTGGTTGCTAACACCTTTATTGTATTTAATATTGCAATTGTATTTTGATTAAAAGCCTTAAAAGTTTCAAACTGTATTTAAGGTAAGAATTTCCTTAAACATATTTTGCTTTTCTCTCACTGGAAAATATTGTAAGTTTATTGGCTGTATGTAAATTGACTGTTATGTTTTATTTCAATAATTTCCAAATTATATTATTGATACATGCTTATTGTTGAAAAGTTCAAAATTGCTAAAAATGTATTTTAAAAAAGAGATATCCTGTATTAATATTAATTTGTATTTATGGTAGAGATACTTGCCTCTCTCTGGGTATATTTTGTGTGTGTAAAAATAAATATCACAAATTTTTTCAAAATGCATATATATTATGTAATTTTTTATCTTATTTTAATTTACATCATGAATTTTTCTATGTAATTAGTCTTTAAAAACATATTTTTTACAATACCTTCTTGAGTTACTAAATCATCATTATTTAAACACTGCTCAGTTGTTGGGCATGTGGGATTTTTCCAGAAAGTTGGCATAAGAAAAATGTCTCAGTAAACACCTTTAGAATATACCATATTTTGTCATGTATAATGCATGCTTTTTTGCCCAAATTTTGGAGAAAAAATAAGGATGCACATTATACATGGGTAGTACTAATTCTGTATCTATATAACTGTTTTTAATTCTTTTATATATGCTTATGCATTAAAACGTTTTCTTCTTAAATGCTATGAGTTCTGATAAAGTGCCTTAAATATATTTCAGAAAAAAGATGGTGCATCAATAAATACGAAAAAGAAAACTCTCTAGGAAAAAAACATTTTCTGAACCTTTTGCCTCATTGATAAGGAGGAGTATTGGAGAAGACCAACTTCTCCAAACCTGTCTACTCTAGAGATCAGCAACAGCCTAATGACGTTCGGCCGTGTATTTAGAGAGAAGATTTGACTCAAGGAATCCTATAAAATTACCAATTACTTTCCAATGGTAAGTTTTTATAATGCTACTTTCTCCAATATCGTCAGGTTCTTCTATTTCCAAATTACACTCTCATTTGAAAGTACTTACCAAAGCAAGACCTACAAGTGGATGTGTGTAATACATGTCACTTCCTAAAGATAAAAAACATAGTACACTTATTTTTAATATGACCTTTAGCAAAGTGGCATAAAATGGAAAAAGAACTTTGCTTGTTTTAAAATTGTAAATTCCCAACTTCTTCTACCCCAGTATTTACTTATGTCAATCCTGTTGTTTCTGACCTTTACCTGAAACAGACTGCTGAGCAAACTGCTGCAGCATCATTTGTCACATGGACACAAGTGCATAACGAAGTGTACACACGATATTAAACCTTTACCACTTCGCCGATGTTTCTCTTTGAAATGAAAACTTTGTGGCCTCAAAACTAAAAGCCCAAGACCCAGTAAATCCTAAAGCCTCCTCTAAGTCAATGAGTCTATGGGTCTTAGAGGTGAAGCAAAATATCATCATCTCTCCTATTTCTCTCTTGCTCACCAAAAAAATCCCAGTATATTTTCTGAGACCTTGGAATATTCTAACAGGCTCTTAACCAGCCCATCGTTCTGTGACTCTGGGGTGTCATGACATAAGGACCATAAAAACCAGTCAATAGACTTTGCGAATAATTAGTGCAGAACAGCACATTGACATTTACCCCCCACCGTTTCGATAACTTGGTAAGCAACCCTAAAGTCCCTGCCTTGCAATCATTTGTTAACTTTTTCGAGGCATAAATTTGACTTGTATGAGCTATGCACTTAGCACGCAGCAGTAGTCCCTTAACTAATAACGCAACTTCCAACCTTCTCACATTGATGTACCTTTTGATTGTTTCGCTTGTTGTCATGTTCATATACTTCTGCAGGAAATTTCCCTGAAAATTAATAATAATCGTGACAAAGTGAAAAGAAAATGTTGTGATAAAAAAAATGAATATTTTTACACAGACAGTAGGAATACTAATTAATTATAGGCTCCTGAAGGGTCTAAAAGAGTAATAAATATCCTGGTTATACTGCAATGCACTTTACAGAGGAAAATATACGGTGTGACCTAGTCATTCCTTTGGAAGAACTAGGAGAAGGTATCAGGATCCGTCCACTGTATATGCCAAAGTTTATCCTGTTTGGCACTTCATAGTGACGGTTTAATTTTCAGCAAATCATCTGATTGCAGAAGAGCAGACTATTTGTTTTTGAAAGACTCTGGTAGCCTCATCACAGTGTGATGAAAAAATTAGAGGGCATGGAGACATCTGTGATGAAAAAGGAAATTCAATTGACTCTTAGATTTGGAAGCTGTAATCTACCAAATCAAAACATCCAGCAGGGATAGAACATTTTTGTGAACGAATTCTTTGTAAAAATCTTGATACCTGTACATACCCCATATTTTAGCAATTATGGCTTAATTGTTTCTTTACATGTCTGCCTGCAGCCGGATGGAAAGCTCCTTGGACGTAGAGAACGTCTCTGTTCCTGTTTATATCTCAAGTACCTGACACACAGCAGGCATTCAGTACATGTAAGAAATAGATAAATGCTCCCTTGCCCACCCTGCAGTCCAAACACTTGTTTCCAGTAACCCCTCAGCCAATCACTTTTCAATCACGAGAATCATCTGTTGCAGTGAAAGTGGTGGTGTGCTGTCTAGAAACACCTTTGGGACTGAAATGCTCAAACTTCAGGTACCAGGAATGTTGCCTATTGACAATCGTAGCTAGATCCTCTCTGGGAACTACCCTGTGCCTGTGAGAGCTGCCTCGTTCAAGTTTTCACACATGTACACACTGCGCGCGCGCGCGCGCACACACACCACCCCCCCTCTCCCTTCCCTGGAGGCAGGCTGCATCCAGTGATTGGTGGATATAAGGATACAAAGTCCCCCTTAGGATCAGGAAGCATGTCTATTGCGAGTGCTTTGAGGCCCAGCTTTTCCTCCTCTCCAAGCCTGCTTCTCCCCGCAGCTGGCATGATTCCCTAGAGCACTCCCCACTAAACCTCCTGCATTGTATCTGCCTCAAACCCCGTTCCATGGAACTTAACCTGAGACGCCAGTGCAGCTTTATAAAAACAGATGTCTAGACCTCATTCTAGATCCACTAAAATCAAAAACGTTTAAAGCATGTGAATTTCTTTTAGTTTCAAAAAGTATATGCCAAAAGTTTGGTTTTAAAAAGTTTTTATTTCCATAAACATAGCAGTCAGTCCTCTGCTTCCTGTGAACTTCTAGATCTCCTGACTAGTTGCTACCTGACCTTTAAAAAAAAAAAAATCTGTATCTTCTAGCCTAACACTTCTCAGCTAATAGCTTCTTTTAGTATCTCTCATCTAAACTGCGAACTTAAAAGTTTATTTCCTATGTTTACTTAGGCCTACATCTATTAATAGGTATAAAGCTGCACCCTCTAATTGGTACCAACCTGAACCCCTTTCAGGCAAAAAACTTCCTAAGAACCATTAGAAAAGGAATTTGGGCTAGATACAGACAATGCTCTATGTCACAATGAAGGGGGTGCCAACTGCATCAGTTTTAAATACGTAGTAATCTCCAATCCCTGTTTCAGACCTTGCCATTATCATCTTTCAAATAAAGGCAATAAAACAGGTATGATCACCAATACTGCAATTCTGTGATTCACCTTAGAAGTCTGTTCCTCTCAAGTAAAAGTTGTGGTGCCCACACTTTCCGCCTATGTGATACGACATTTTACAGAACTATCCCTGTGATGAATATCTCTCTTCATTTCGATTGTAATAACTATATAAAACACAAGTCCAACGGAAAACATTTTAAATATGCAAAAATCCTTTAAAAATAAGCCTATTGAGCCAACAGTTGCAGAATATTAAAATGGGCAAGTTTTTATTCTTTGGCTGCTTTGATTTCAATGAGCTTTCCATTTTCAGTCTCTACCTATCACATGAAGAGGCTGGCGCTCAAACGTAACTAGCAAAAAGAAGAAGAGAAATGAGGCTTGGAATCTGTGTGCCAAGATTCAATCTGCTGTGCCTGGAAAAGTGCTGAGACCTCAAAACATTAAGAAATCTGTTTTTCAAGAGAAATGCTGACACCACTTATTTGTATCAATTCAACTCCATGAATTGTGCGGGTGCAGTGTGCTACTTTCACTCCTTAGATGTTCTGTCCAACTCCAAGCCAAGAAAAGCACAGAGAAAACTGTTTCTCCTGCTCTGAGTCTCCTCATACATTAGCCGGGACACAGGCAAACACATGTTCTCAGGATTGTGGGAAAGAGAGCAGCCAATCATCTAGACAGCTCAGCAAACGCAATCGCCCTCCACCACCGCCACACCATACTCCCCCCAGGTCTGGGACTGTTGCATAGCTGGGCCATCCCCTGGGGGAAGGGGGGGAACTACAGACCTCAGACGGAACCCACGTATTTTTATGCACCCTGTGGGTTAAGAGTGATCTTAACGTCTTTAAATGGTTGGGAAAAAAATGAAAGAATAACATTTCTGTGAATATGACATGAAATTCCACTTCTGAGTCTAACAATAAAGTTTTATTGGCATACAGCCACTTTGATTGGTTTGTGTACAGTCTAGGGCTGCTTTCACACTACAACGGCAGTGTTGAGTAGTGGGAACAGAGACCTGTCCCACAAAGCATAAAATTTTACTCTCTGACCCTTTACAAAAAAAGTTTGCCAACCCCTGATCCAGAGCACCACAGTCTACTAGGCTGTTCGATCTGTGCCAAACTCCATCAAGTGAAGTGGAGGTATTATGTCTGTTCTATTGACACAAAAAATGGGGGTGGGGGAATGACTTTTCCAAGGTCAGAATGCCAGCCTGAAGGAGAGTTACTCATGTTCCTTCACGTCATCAAAAAGTTCTCCTTCACATCGGCAAAAAGCTCCTCTACAAATAAGTGACGTAACTCTTTAGTAATGCTAATTAGTATTTGGTTTGTAAAAATGTTGTCATCCTTTCATGTCACAATAACATAATCAAAAGTAATTTGCCTAAAAGTTGGAACTTAATAGTATTTCGTGTGGTGAAGGGCCAAGGATCAAACTCTTGGAAAGCATATTCTGCCTGAAAAGATTAACCAACAAACTTGTCACTCAAAGAACAAACAGAAATGTCTCCCTTTGGTTCCGCAGACACCCCAGTGGAGTGCAGAATCCTGAACATGCCATCTTTCTCTTGGACTCCTTCATACTTCTCATGCAGACACCGCAGATCTTTCTGACAAGGTCAAACCCTTCTGAAATTGAGTTACTAAAGCAATTTTGTACATCCTCGCTAAACATGCCATTGGCCTTAGCCCAAAGATACTCTTCAATCAGAAGAAACAGAGTTTAATCTCTTCCACTGTTTTCTCTCTACATTTTACACTTGAGTAGCTACAGATATACATTTTAACCTTTATGCCTTTTCTCTAATACATACAGAGAGAAGATATATAACAATTATCAATTCACTTATTAAATGTAGATAAAGTTTTATTAAGAAAAATGGCCAAGCAAATACTGAACCAAAATCCCGGAAGAATAAGATCTAGCCCCTGTTTGACCAATAATTATGTGACTTTGGGAAATTCCTCGCACCTCCCCCTAAGTCGGTTACCTCACCTGCACAGCAAGAGGGACTGCACGAACTCTATGGGTCATTCTTGTGTAAAATCCTCTCTGCTTCTGAACACCTGTCGAATGCTCGTGTAGTCCAAGTCTCAGTTCACTCATCTCTAAATTAGAGATAAGACCTATGGCATAGGTAATTAATTAAGTTGCAAAAACGCACTAAAGAACACAGCACACAGTGCTCAAAAGATGGTGAAAATAGCGCACTGCTCAAAAGATGGTGAAAATAGCGCACTCTGTCTCTGTAGATCCCGTTATGCATAATAAGCAGTTATAGAAGAGGCTAGGAAGTACGGGCAAGCACACAAATAGTGAAGAAGGTGCATCTTCTTTTTTAAAGCTGTTAAAACCCATGACAGACTTTCTCATGGAAGACAGGCCTCTTCACATCCTGCTCATGTGAGGCACAAGCGATCCAAGCCTTCGCCAGGCACCCCTACTCTATACTCATCCTTGGTTGGCACAGGCCAAGAGGGTGGGCTGTGGTCCTTCCACATGGAAAATAATGACAAAGGCACTCAAATTACAACCACTTTTCTTTTTTTTTAAGATTTTATTTATTGATTTATCTAGACAGAGGTGAAGGGAAGGAGAAAGAGAAAGAGAAATATCAATGTGTGGTTGCCTCTTACGTGCCCCCAACTGGGGATCTGGCCTGCAACTCAGGCATGTGCCCTGACTGGGAATCGAACCAGAGACCCTTTGGTTCACAAGTCAGTGCTCAATCCACTGAGTCACACCAGCCAGGGTTACAACCACTTTTCACAGTGAAAGATCCCAGCAAGAAATCTCAGTGGACAACTTAGAATATAAAATACCCTCTTTCTATTGTATCTTGTTTTATTACACAAAATATTTTTTTATCCTCACCCAAGAACATTTTTCATTGCTTGTTGAAAGAGAGGAAGGGTGAGACGGAGTGGGGACAGGAAAGAGAGACATCAATGTGAGAAACAGTGATCAGCTGACTTCTTGTATGTGCCCTGACTGGGGACCAAACCCACAACCTGAATATCAGCCCTGCCTGGGAATTAAAACTGCAACTTACGGTTGACCAGATGTTGTACCAGCTAAATGAGCCACACTGGCCAGGGCAATTCAAGATATTTTTAAGTAATTTCAATAAAACAAGCTCTGCCTCAAGACCAAAATGTATAATCTCAAAATTGAAGATTATTTTGTAATCTCAAAAGGTCATTAATGTATGATTTCTCAATTATTGTAATTATCTTTACATTTCAATAGTTTTCTTTAAAAATCGTAACTATTGTTGAATTTTTTTAACACTATGACTTCATTCATCACAATCACAAAGGAGTTTACATTTAAACTGATCGATCATACCCCACAGAGGGCTTAACACCATCACATTAACCTTTAAAATGTTGGCATTTCTTAACCAATAATAAAAAGAAGAAATAGGGATAAATAGCAGAAGCATCGGATTTTGAGCAAGTGCTCTCTGATTCTTTTCTAATCTCTTTCCATGAGATCATACAGTTTGTGGGTTAAATCTTTTACTCTGGGTGTCTGATTATTTTTGTGAATGTAGGGTCAACAATACCATCTTGGTAATGTTCTAAGATTCAACATTTAAGGCTACGATTGCTTAAATGTGATGTTCTCATAAGGATTTAAATACAAATATAATTCAATGTTACCTAGGCTTGATTAAAAGTGAACGAAAATATACAGAGCACTTAAAAACACTTAAAATATTTCTTAGGTTCATTTATCCATTTATTCCTAATAGGCATTTGCAAGTAATACAAATGCAAGACCCGGGAGATTCAATGCCCACTATCAAGGGACAGTGAACTAATATTAATAGAGGATGATAAGTGCTGAGAAAATGATGTGGCCATGTCTACAGGAGTAAAGATGAGAGTAATTCAGATCAGACATGAGGAAGCTGACAGTGATGCCCAGTGTTGCAGAGCCAGAAGGGAATTAATTAGGTGAAGTTGGAGGAGGTAAAGAGAGACTTCAAGGTAAAGTAAGTTCACATGGAAAAGCACAGGGTATACACAGTATAAGAGGCTAAAACTATTTAGCCATGGTCTGAGTACGCAGTATCTTGGGAAAGTGGCCAGAGATAAAAATGCCAGGTCATGAAGAGCCATGTAAGCCATGCTAATGAGCTTGAACTTCAGCCTGAAAGCTCTGGGATTTTAAGCAGGAGAATGACTAATCAGTTTCGATGTTAAGAAAAATGTAAACAAAGGTTGGAAAAGATATAGGGGTGAGTGGAAGGGGCACAAACTAGAAGAAGGTGCACAATTTAGGAGTCCACTGCAGTAAAGCAGGTAGTAAACTATGAGCTGATGGAAGAGAAACCCTGGTAAGAGGGATAGTGATGCAATAAGAAACATATAGTAAGATTTGGTGCTGTAGATGAATAGAGGATGAGTGCAAATCCAGAACAACTCCTAGATGTGTAACTTGGACAACTTCATAGACTGTGGTACTTACTATTCACTACAAGGGAGAAGATAAGATATACACTGTTGATCAGATTTTTATTTTTGACATGTATTTATTACATATAAAGAATTTCACTTATCAGGAAGATTTATTTTTTAATTAACTTTCAAAAGTTCTAAAGAGCAAGACTATTAGACAATAAACACAGAAAAGACAAGGAGAGAGGGAATTGAGACAAATTTTCATATATGCCCAAGCAGAATAAACAGCATCCTGAGTTGTGGAAACAGTGAGGGACAAAGGGGGAATACAATTCTTGAGTTTCAATGTCCAAACCAAAATGAATAGGAGTGAAGCAAGGTTTAATACAGCTCCTGGGAAGAAAGGCATGTAATCTGTCAGAGGGAGCAGGTCAAAGGAACAGGATGATTTGATAAGTGGTGGAATTCTCACACAAGGAAATATTTCAAAGGGTAAAAAGAGACCAAAAGTAACAATTAAAAATTATTTTATAGAAATTACCAAGATTTGACTACTTAAATGTATATATTAGGGGGAAGGCAGAGAGCTTAGAAAATATGCCTATATTTAGACCTCAGAGCTATCAAAACGAAAGATGTTAACATGGCTTTACTTTGTCAAAAGCAGCAGCAAATGTTCACACTCAGCATTACAGTATCCTATGGGAATAAGAGCTTAGATTAATGCTTTCGGTATAATAAACATATCTGCAATTATGAGACACTTTTGTTTCCATGTAAATATGCAGAATCAAAGCCAGAACCCACTTTTCAAGAAAAAAATTGGCAAAGTTTCTGAAACAGAAGCCCCACTTACACCAGATCTGGTACTGTTGGGTGCCAGACATCCACAGCAGGCACAGACGGCGAAGCTCCTATTGCTTGCTTCACAGATTGCTGTCTGGTTGCAATTTCTAGTCATATGTGATTTGGTGGAGCAGAGAAAACCCCCTGGCTTTCTTCTATCAGTTCTGCATCCAAAGCTCCATCCATCAAAATAAACATAATGGCCCACAAAGATTAGCCCCAGGTTTTGCCTCTCCTTAGCCACAAAGCATTCCTTTATGCAAAGGGAAAAGCAGTAAGTTAATTTGGAAATTGTTGAACATGCATAGACTAAATAAGGATGATAAGAAAAAGAAGCATCCTCAGCTGTCATCCCTGCATTTACCTTCCATGAGCTCCGCATCTTTCCTCCTTCCTTGATCTCCACCTTCCTTTCATGATTTGAATTAGGGCTGAGATCATTTTCACAGCATTGTCCTTTTCCAAAAAACAAAATGGTTTAAAAGAGGTCATCAATGAATCATTCATGTATCCACTCAGACCTCTATACTATGTGCTCAGTATGTGTATCATTAGCAATAGAAAAATACTCAAGGCATGTTCTAAAGCTAGTAGGAGCGTCTATGGAAAGACAGTTATATCTATATCTTTAAAATGTAATTTGATAGGTACTATAATAGAAATAGAAAAAAGGTGTTAAAGAAAAATCCAGGAGAAACTAGAAATGTTAGTATTTTATTTCATTTATATATGTGTGTGTTTATTTGTATATGTTTATATACAAAGATTGTATATATTGTACGTGTGTGTATGTGTGTGTGTGTGTGTATATATATATATATATACACATATATATACATATATATGTATATATATATGGTGGATCATATATATAGTGTGATCCAGCACAAATAATGCCTTTTCTTACAAAATCTTTTATTACAAAATCATAAGCATGTAACATAACAATATCACACTCAAGCACACCATATGACATTTTAGATAAAATGTTCAAATTAAAGCTATAAATTATTACACCCATGTGATTATCCTACCAACCACATCCAAGCAGGCATTTCTTCTGCCAGACTATCTACCTATTTATTTATTTAAAAAGCCCTTTTTTCCATCACACACACGCACACACAGAAACAAGAACATTTCAGATGGCCTTTCCATGTGCACTGTCTACTCTCCCAGGACTGAAGAAAAGCCGAGTCTATTCTAGGATCCTCTTCTATGAAATCATGCTAAAAATCAGGACCTAACAAAAACATGACTAACTTAAAAATCATAGACCCGGGACTGAAACACACACACGCACACAGCACACGAGGGTCTGCAGATAAAGGTCCATTTCATTTTAATCTGACACACGTCATGCAGGACTAGGGCTCATCTCCCAGTGTCTGTGGCCCAGAAAAAGGTGTGCCCTCTCCTCTATAACACTTATACTTAAAAGAAACCTCAGTTTACCTTTAAAAGGGGGGAGGGAAATAATGAAAGCACTATAAACAAAACCTCTCTCAAGAATAACTGTGGCACTTTTATACTTTCAAAATCCACGTTAAGGAGTTATACTAGGGTTAACCAAAAACACACCATTTTCTCTCATCGCTAACTTAAGGATTTATTTCATTTCCACATTCTTTGGGGCTCGTGTAGCTAGCTACTCCATGATAAAAGAAAACAAATGGAAACACAATTTCAGACATGAAATGTAGAAGGAGCAATTACTTTCTATACCTCATTTAATTTTCTGAGTATTTCTGTCCTCACTTAAAATGATTCTTCACAGCAAATGACTGTAAGATTAAAGAAGGTAATCAATCTTGTTTTAAGACACTGGAGACATTTTTATTTCTCTGACAGACAGGAAAGGACCTAACACATTAACCAAATGATGATATTAAAAGAATATATATCTAAAACTATCCAAAGGACAGGTCACAGCAGATAAATACATCTGACCATGTTTCAGCTTTAGAAGGGAACACAGTTGAGGAAGAACAACAGTGGCCACCTACCAGACAATCGGGGTTAGGTTAGTAAATCACACCCAGGTGACCCATCAGTGCGATAAAGGGTTTGGTCAGATCTTATTCACATGTATATTTATTTCTTAGGACAACTGTGCCTTCAGCAAGGTCATTAGCTAACAATGATGGAAATATCCAAATAATACTCATAGACCTACACCGCACACACACACAGGCACACAGAATTATCCCCTAACAACTAGTTTTCTAAAGTTTTGTGAACTTACTCTTGGATATAGGAACCTACAATGAAAACAAATATTCTCAATCTCTCTCTCTGTACCCCCTTCTACACTCTCCTCCTCCTCATTCACACACATAAAATATCTCATTGTAGAAATACGGGGTCTGTCCAGAAAAAGTCCAGCCATTGTTAATATGAGAATGGTTTGTGCAACATCGAAGTAACCTGGCAGCCAAAGAGAGTGGACTGGAATGAGCATATGTGAACAATGACAACTTCACTATACTAGTCAATGGGGGCCGTAGAGTCAGTTGAATGAGCGTGTGTACTGTGTGGCTGTCACATTCAAAATAACTGAACCAGTAGAACAAAGAACCTGCATCAAATTTTGTGTGAAGCTTGAACATTCCTCCACGGAAACCATTTGGAAGATTCAGAAGGACACAGCTATGGTCAACTGTGATTGACAGCTCCAACACAACAATGTGCCCACTTATGTGTCACTTTTCTTGTAGAATTTTTGGTGAAACATCAAATCACCCAGGTAAATCAGCCAGATCTGGCGCCCTGAGACTTCTGGCTTTTCCCAAAATTAAAATCACTGTTGAAAAAGAGATTTCAGACCATTGATGAGATTCAGGAAAATACGACAGGGTAGCTGATGGTGATTGGAAGAACTGTGTGAGGTCCCAAGGTGCCTACTTTGAAGGGGACTGAGGTATCATTGTCCTATGTACAATGTTTGTTGTATCTTGTATCCTCTTCAATACATGTTTCTATTTTTCATATTACGTGGCTGGATACCTTCTGGACAGACCTGGTATTTTTCCTCGTTAGAGATGGTGTTTCTTATGCTATTTCTCATTGATTCTTTTTCTTGACCTAATCATCCCAGAGTACTCTGAATGTACATCACCCAATAAGAAAGGCTTCAGTCCTTAAATTTTTTGATCTCTGAACTTTTTATGGACCTCCTGTTCCCCAAGGGGTGCCCCACTTCTGCTGCCTTTAAAGCCTCAGAACTTTGGTGGAGGTCTTTTGCATGGAGTGTGTGGAGTGGCTCTTGCCAAGTGTGGCACCAAGACTGAAGTCCTCCCCTTCTTCCAGTAGGTGGCGGTAGGTGGCAATCTCAGCCTCCAGTTTGACCTTGGTGTTCAGCAGGGGCTGGTACTCCTGGGCCTGGCATTGCCCCTCTGCCAGGGTCTGGACCAGCTCTGACTCCAGGTGCAGCAGATCCCGTTGAGCTGTTCCATCTGCATGGCTCAGCGCGTCTCCACCTCCTTCAGGCTGTTCTCCAAGCCGGCCTGCAGGTGTCTCATGGGTCCAGGTCGATCTCCAAGGACAAGACCATATGTGTCAGCTCTGTGAATGTCATCTCAGCAGCTCCTATCTCAGCGGTCTGCAAGGTGACCACCCAGGTGCTCTCTTCAATCTGCTGGGACCAGTACTTGTCCAGCTCCTCTCTGTTATTCTGAGCCAGCTTGTCATCCTGGGCCCAGACGTCTGCCATGCTGTTGCCAAGGTCCTGAGATTTGGGGGCATCCAAATCCACGGTCAACCCAGGGTTGGAGGTCTGGTTTCATAGACCATTTACTTCCTCCTCATGGTTCTTCTTCATGAAGAGAAGTTCCTCCTTGTGAGCCTCAATCTCTGTCTCCAGCTGCAGCCGGATGATATTGGTGACATCAGTGACTTCTCAGAGCTCACTGATGTCACTCTCCACAGACTGGCGCATGGCCAGCTCTATCTCATACCTGACCTGAAGTCATCAGCAGCAAGATGGACATTGTCAATCTGCAGAACAATGCGGGCACTGTCCACAGAATTTGCAAAGATCTGAGCCCTCAGGTCCTCGATGCTCCTGAAATAATGCCCCCAGTCTCTGACTGGGGTCCCTTCTTCTCCAGGTGTTCCTGGACTTTGCACTCCTGTCCCCAGTGGTTAGCCTCCAGGCTCCTCACCCTCTCCAGGTAGGAGGAGGCCATGCAATCATTCAGGCATTGTCTAATCTCCTTCTCACTTTGAGTACCCCCTATGCCTGGCACACTCCCAGCCATCCCTGCAGCCAGGCCCCCCGATCCCCTGTTGCCCCGTATGCTGGTGGAGAGGGACACAGGAGTCTGAGCCTCCAGCACCTGCACAGATTTTGGCTGCGTTGCTGGCCGGCTGGGCTCCATGGTGCTGATCCAGGGTCCAGTAGTTTGTGGAGAAGCTGGAGTGGGTGCTGTTCACGGAAAAACATAAGAAGCCAAGACTCAAGTTCAAGCTGCCAGTTCCTGGAATTTTATGGCCTTCTACACAAAGGGTTCCAACAGGGTATTTCTTAAGTTTGTTTTGTCACTGGCATTATTTATGAATTCCGAAAGATAAACACAATCAAACAAATGTACGCAAAGACTATCACAGAAAAAGGAGAGTTGGGGACGGTGCAGAAATCCCACTGCAAACATTCTGGATTTACTTGGGAGAGCTCAATATCTGGGGGAGCAACTGTGTTCTGCTGTAAGGCAGGAAGCAGCTTAGGCTTTTAACTGCTCTCAGTGACGGCGGGTGCATTAAAGGATTAGTATAAGAAGCATGCATGACATGAATGAAACCACATCCCACACACCATGCACAGCCACCTCGTCTGGTAGTACATGCTTAATTGAAGCATGTACTAAGGAAAAGACAGAATAGAGAATTCTCATTCATAATGTATGCATGTTCTTTCCAAACTAAATGCTAAAAGAAAGTAAATGCAAATACAAGTTCAGATAAGAAATGCAGAACTAGCAGTTATCTTCTATAGCCAGTTTAATTTTATGAGTATTTCACTCCTCACACACAAAAAAAGATGATTCTTGGCAGCAAATATCCATTCGATTAAAGAATGTAAACAATCTTGTTTTTTAAGACCCTGGAGAATTTTATTTTATTTCTCTGACTGATAGGAAAAAACTAGCATGCTAACCAAACTAAAATATAAAAAGAAGTCTAAATGTATACACACACACACACCACACATGACTCAAAGAAGCATTATTCACAGTAACCACAGCAATCTGTTTCCAAAGAGGTAATTCCCGAATATAGTTTTTCAACAATTTAGGGTATTCCAAGGTATCTCAAGGATTGCTATAGAAATATCATCATCAACAATCACAACAAAAATGCCACAAAATTTTTATTATGCTGTGTATGCAGCACTTTGTGGAGGGACATTAAAATGACAAAAAGTGCCCTGCCTGGTGTAGCTCAGTGGATTGAGTGCCAGCCGGCAAACCAAAAGGTTCAATTCCCCGTCAAGGCTGGGTTGCAGGCCAGGGTCCCAGCTGGGGAGTGTGAGGGGGCAACCAATGGGTCAGCATTTCTCTCTCACAGCAATGTTTCTCTCCCCCTCTCTCTAAAGATAGATAAGTAAAATGACAAAAAGGCATCATTAAAATCAATTGTTTTACACTTTCTAAACAATTTCAGGGAAAAAATATGAAGCAGTGGCTTCTTTGCAAGAAGCACTGGATTACATGGCTTGTTCTCATGGCAGCGACCACACCCAAGGAACTCAAAGGATGCTCCCACCGTGTGAGGTCAGAGCAGGGGGGTGGGAAGCAGCAGAACTGACCATTGGTGCCTTTCCTACACATCCTCCTAGAAACTTTTTCTTCCCTCCCTGGCCCGCGTGTTAACCCACCTTCTACTGAACAACTTAAATCTTTTTCAGTGGTTAGTATTTCCAGAGGTTCTCAATTGCATCCCAATGGCTTATTATCAAGCTTTTTCTCCTCAAAGCACAGTTCCTTCCCTAAAAGTAATTATGGTGCCAGGTGGTCACATAATGATGTTTTAAAATCTTGACAGAAATAATTAAATTCATAACACAAAATTTAACAAAAAAAAATTGCACCGTTAAGAATGCATTTAAATAGAAGGCTATTATACGCTCTAATTATTTCCTTCATTCAATTATGGTAAAATTGTTTCAGAGATTTATATACACTTATCATTACCCACACCTAGGTTAGGAAGCTGCTCTATGCTTGTACAAAGAGTAGGAGAGTGGTCCAAGTGACCAGGTGACCTCTGAATTAAATAGCTAGACTTTTCCTTAACCTAATCATGGATTGTTAATTTATGCCCATCAGATCGATTCACTTTGTTTGGGCAGTAGCCAGCCTCCAGCCTGGGTCTGCGTATGCGCACCTTTTTGTCCATGGATCCTCTCCTTGTTTCTCTATTTTACCGCCCTTAATTAACACAGTAAACATTGCTAAGTCAAGACTTGATCATGGTTCTAATCTTACGCTTTATATTGAATGAGTTTTCCTAGTTAATTCTTTACATGTATCCATCCATAAACACAGCAGGAATAATTTTTGGTTTTGTCATAAGCAAAATGTCACAGAGAAAAGGAAAACGCAGAGATGAAACCATTCAAAAATGCATTTTTATTCCAAAATTTTAACTTTTGTAAGGATCTTTAACAACAGGTATTTAGGGGAAAAAATCCACACAGCTACCAGGGTAACAATTACTCTTCATGGCGGAACCAGCAGTTTCCTCACTGTTTCGTTGTATCGGCAAGGAACTCCACACATCCGCAGACGTTGGTTTTGCAAAATTCAGTGAATGAATTGTTTCCATTAGAAAGTTAGAGATACAAGGAAGAACTCAAGATTTTCCTAACTGGGGGGACTAGTGCTAGGCAAAGATTAGATGAGATAGACAGGCAGACAGACAAATTATATCTATATGCAAAGTGCTTTTTATTTTCTACCCACAGTGCATGAAATGCTTAGTCATAACGATGATGGACCAAGGACTATTTTCTCACACAGAACTCTAAGTTCAAGCTTTACCTGCCTACATACAACAAAACAGTCCGTCAGTGAAAAGAGGAAAACCTACTGAGAAATGAGAAATAGGTAACTTTCAGTAGCATTCGAGGGCTGGGGGTGGGAAGGGAAAGACACGAATATGCTCACTCGCCCCACCGTTCTGAAGCCTGGCTAATTTTATATATAACAATTCTGTACAGTTCATTTTGAACTACACACGTGGCCATCAATCTTTAAAAACCCAAAAGAAACAAAGTGAATAAATAAAATGTCAACTTTCATCTTTTAGTACAAATGTGTTATCAGAAGAGACAATATTTCACTTCCTGGATGTTATATCAAAGGAACAGGATAAAAAGAAACAAAATTAAACTCCGTTTTCAGCAAACTTGGAAAGATATAGTCTTCGCAAAATTGTGTAAGCTCCCAAAAGCAACTGCAATTGCATAACAATCTTACAAAGAAACAACTGTAAAGAAACAAAGGAACAGTAATGTGGCCCGCCCATGGTTGCTTACCAGTGATACCAGCTAAAATATTGTCTCTGCTGATGTGGTACCCTGAAGTGCTAAACCTACATTTTCTGTAGGCAAAGCTGTCTCGTCAATAGAGTAGAGGACTGAGCAGAAGTGAGAAGAAAGACATGAAGACAAAGTAAAGGGAAGAGTGAGGTTAAATAAATAGCAGTGACCGTTCCTGGAAAATACCAGGAAAAACACGCCATCATGCAGAGGAACTCACAGGAAAAGCAGAAGACAGCACGGCCCCAATACCGCACCCTGTGTTAAAATGCGAGGGACCGTGGCAGTGCGTAGGGGTGGTGCAGTAGCCCTGCTGGATACAGAGTGAAGCAGATAAGTGGGCGGGGGGGGGGGGGGGGGGGGGGGGGCACAGACACACAAAAAGTCAATCGACTGAACAAATAAAGGAGCCACACAAGAAGGAGCCGTGTTAGAGGCAAGCACTCTGCTGCCGTGGAAGCAACTAAACAAGAAAGCCTTTAGGCTGTAAAGTTTACAAGGCTCCCTGGGTCCTGCTACCTCCCAATACCTCTGCTAACACAGCTGAGGCAGGGAGACCCTCTCCATTCAATACTATTACAGAAGGAGAGGAAACGGCACTGTTACAATGTTACTATGAGGAAAACACTGGAGACAGAGCAGTAAAACTTATTAATAGATAAGGAATGCAAGATTTTTTCTGCTATAGAACAGATTAAAAATCATACCCCAACATTTGTCATTAATTTTATAAAATAAATGGAGCCAATGCCCTTAAAAAGACCATGAAGAAAAAAAAAATGGGAAGTCAACAAAAAGAGCTTAAATATGGGCTGTCAGAAGCCAAGAAAATGTACGTGAAAAAAATCTCAGAAATGATGATAAAAAATAAAATTACCTTAGGGTAAACAAATCTATGAAAGACATAGAAACATAAGAACTAAAACACTTATTTTCTTGTGATGAGAACTTTTAATATATACTCTCTTATCATCTTTCAAATATACAATACAGTATTGTTCGCTATAGTCACTCACCAAGCTGTACATTATTGCATCCCTATTACTTACCCCCCAACACCTGCCGTTGGGGATAACAACCTTTTCTCTGTAACTATGAGTTTGAGTTTTTACTGTGGGTATTTTTAAGATTCCACATATATGTGAGATCACACAGTACTTGTCTTTCCCTGCTTTTGTGGGAGAGGGAGGGAAAGTAAGGGCAACTGAGGATATTGGAACATAAGGAGGATATCTGTTACTATATATTCATTTCCTCTGTCACATTTTCAAAACATGTAAAAGTATTACCTATGTAAAAAACTCACAGATTTAGAGGTAAAAATTTAATTTTAATTTACTGCTCTTGTTCTAAGGAATTTGAGAGGAGGTAAGAAATTATCAATCTAATTTAGCCTCTGAGATGTACAAGAACCCAGTCATCAGACATGACACAAGCAATTGCACTTCTTTTGGCCATTGTTCCTTGGGGCTCATAAAGCTGTTTTGTTTTTCTTTGGGTATTTGGTTACCCCCTTTATTAGGTAGAAATCGCAAGCGTGTGGAGTTTTCTTTCTGAAAGCACAGAGTATTAGTACACATAGAATTGGCAAGTGGAAAAATGGGTGGTAAGTATTTTTACTGTTCACAAGGCAGGTCAAAATTCTATCTCCCTAATTGTCACTCTTTGGTAAAGACTAATTGAGAAGAAAGCCAAGAAAACAAATGCAGAATAGAGAGGAAAAATTCTCTCAGCAGAGAAACAGTGGGGCTTGATAGCTTTCCAATTATTTTATTCATCAAAATGGAATCATCTGTCACAATTAATGACTTTCTGTAATTTACTTTCAGAAAGCATGGAACATAGGCTTTCTCCATAAATTACTATTTTGCAACTTTCATCCCATCTCTTGTCCCACCATGGCAAGACCGGGTAAGAAGTGTAGGGGTGGTTGAGGGTGGGGGGAGAAGATGGAGGATGGAAGAGCTAAAGAGAGACATTTTCAGAGTTGAGATATTCTTTTGAAAACTGCTCTCCTCGCCCTGGCCAGGTAGCTCATCTGGATAGACCAAGGTTGTAGGCTTGATCCCTTGTCAAGGCACGTACAAGAAGCAACCAATGAGTGTGTAAATAAGTCGTACAACCACACACCAATCTCTCTCTCTCTGCCCCCACCTTCTCTCTCTCTAAAATCAATGAATAAAAAAAATTTACGTTAAAAAGAAAGAAAACTGCTCCCTTCATGTAGCTGTGTGTTCTGTGAAATATGTGTGGATTTTTTATTTTAAAATACCTAATGTGTTATCTTAAAACAATAAATCAGAAATATGTGTCTACTTAACAGTTGATCAGGAAAAAGTAACCAAAATCTTATTTAACAGATGAAACCATATTAATTTTTCTAACCAATCAAAAAGAGTCATGAATATTAATGAGCTTTCAAGTTGGTTGGGACCTTTGTCACAAGGCCAATAAGTCACGTTTGAGTAGGCTTCACTTGAAATTATCAATTTATCACACAGCTTACCACACCCTTACCATCCAAAAACAGAAATGTTCCTCTCATTTAGAGGTTGCTTAATAATATTCTGTACTATTCAGATAATAAATATGAATTCAGAAGTAAGCAAATAGTAAAGTTATCCAAGCGGACAAATGAAATAGCACTACCAACTCATGCACTGTATTCATAAGCTAGTTCCTTAGGCCTACTCAAAGTCTATTTTATCTTAAGTTAAAGGTTTTTTGAAGTTTTACCAACCAACAACAAACTGAAAAATTATATTAGAAAGGAAAGTGCATCTATTTAGAGACAGATTCAGCAGTAAGGATAGATACAGCACTAGAGAAAGTGTTTTTTAAAAAACATTAAAATAAGAATATGCAAAAAAACACAAAACAAGGCAACACAGCACAGATCCACTTAACACGTACACAAACAGTCCTTAATACCTTCCCCATCTAGTATAAATTACTGTCGTACAACTTATTTTTAATGTGGATGATGTCACCCTAAACTATCTGGAAATAAATTGTGTTTATCATTTTCTCTTTAAGAAGCACGTAGTATAATTGAGGAAAAAATTCAATAAACTGGTTAAATTTAAAAGTTTTGTTAGTTAAAATGTATACGACATAGAACTCCTACATAGTTTTCAGACGTGTCCACCTTCCTGCATGTGTACAGAGAGTTGTATTTGACAATCTGTCTGGACCTGTTTAGAAAGAAACAGCAACTTAACCCAAGAAGCTACTCTGCATGAACCTAACATGTGTTAGAAAAAAGAAAAGTCGTTAGATTGGTTGAAGCAGAGGAGTGATAATTAAGAAGAGTTGCAGATTAATTAAAGTCAGGTAAAAACATTGAAGTGAGTCCTGGCCATTGGGGCTCAGTTGGTTGGAGCATCATACCATAGCCACGGGTGTCAAACTCGTTTTCACTGGGGGCCACAGCAGCCTCACAGTTGCCTTCAAAGGGCCGAATGTAATTTTAGGACTGTATAAGTGTAACTACTCCTTAACTAGGGGCAAGGAGCTCGGCGCTGCTGCAGAGTAGAAACAAGGTGCCAGGCTGGATAAAACAAGGTGGAGGGCCGGATTTGACCCACGGGCCTTGTGTTTGCCACCTGTGCCATAAACAAAAATGTGGGTTCGATCTCTGCTCCCGGCACAGACCTAAATTATCTAGATTGTGGGTTCAATCCGTGGTAGGAGCACAGATGGGAAGCAACAAATCGATGTCTCTCTCTCACATCAATGCTCCTCTCTCTCTCCTTCCCCTCCTTCTCTCACCCTTCCTCCCTCTCTTTCTCCATCTCTAATAGCAATGAAAAATGTCCTTGGTGAGGATTTTAAAAAAACAATAAAACAATAAACTAAGACCACTGAATCCTAGCGCACACACAGGAGTCAGTGAAAGTTTTAGGTAAAGAACTATGTGGAACATGCACACACATAGTCAGCTCATCTTTGGCAAGGGTGCCAAGAACATACGATGGGGGGGGAATAGCCGATTCAAAAACTGGTGTTGGGAAACTGATATGCACATGCAAACACAATGAAATCGGGACCATATACAAAAAAATAACTTGAAATGGATTAAGGACTTAAAGAACACTTAAGGGAAAATCTCCTTGACATTAGTCTTGGCACTGATTTTTTTTGGATATGACACTAAAGCACAAAATAACAAGTACGACTAAATCAACTAAAAAGCTTTGGCAGACCAAAGCAAATGATCAAAAAATGAAAAATCAACTAACAAAATGGGAGAAAATATTTGCAAACCATACAGCTGATAAAGGGTAATATCCAAAACATATAAAGAATTCATACAACTCAATAGCAAAAAAACAAACAAGCCAATTAAAAAATGGGCTGAGGACCCGAACAGACATTCCTCCAAAGAAGACATACAAGGTGGCCACCAGGAACAGGAAAAGGTGCTCAGTGTCCCTACTCACCAGGGAAATGCAATCAAAACCACAATGAAAGAAATACCGCCTCACACTTGATAGGACATTATTATAAAAAAAATAATAAGAGATAACAAATGTTGGTGAAGATGTGGAGAAAAGGGAACCATTGTTCACCATTGGTGGGGATATAAACTGGTGCAGCCACTATGGGAACAGCATGAAGTTTCCCAAAAAAAAATTAAAAACAGAACTACCATAAGATCCAATAGTTCCACTTCCGGGTGTATATCCAAAGGAAAAGAAATCTGAATCTTAAAGAGATATCCACGTCCCCATGTCCATTGTAGCATTATTCACGATATCCCAAATGTGGGCACAACCAAAGTGTCCATCCATGAGTGAATGGATAGAGAAGATAGCCAGACATAGATACACGTACAGATATACACACAATGGGAGATTGTTCATCCACAAGAAAGGGAATCCTTCCATTTGCAATAACGTAGATAAAACTGAAGGGCCTGATGCTAAGTAAAATAAGCAAGACAAAGACAAATACTATATGATGCCGCTTTTATGTGGAATCTTTACAAAACATCAAACTCGTAGTAACAGTGGCACGTTGTTGTCAGGATCTGAGGCACAGAGAAAATGGGGAAACAGTGGTCAAAGGCACAGACTTTCAGTTACAAGATGAACATAGATGAGTTTTGAGGATCTAATGTACAGCATGGTGACTATAGTTAATAATACTGTATCTCATACTTGAAATTTGCTGAGACATCTTGTGTTTTCACCCCTAAAAATTAAAAAGGTGATGGATTTGTTAATTAACTTGATTGCAGTAAATATTTTACGACATATATGTTTACCGAATCATCACATTCTACACTTTATCAATATACACAATTTTATTTGCCAATTATACCTCCATAAAGGTGGGGGGAAGAACTAAAGTATTTATTGAATGTAAAAAAAGAAAGAATTATGGAGGGAGCTGTTTAAGAAATATTAATTAGGCAACACTGTACAACCAGGATGAGAACAGATAGTCTCTCTTTCTTCCACAGCAACAACCTAAGAGTATAAACATTTGTCTTGGAATAGAAGATGTGTCAAAATTCAGATTCCCAACAAAAAGAACAAATGATTAGGAAAGAAGAGAACACTACATATATCCTCAGTCCCTAGATTTATTTAAGTCTACAGACCAGGTCCCGGTAGGCCCCGGGGAACATGGGTATCAGACTGGAGGGTAACGGTTGTTTTAACATCTCTCTATAAACTCATCAACGGTGTGCTGATAGTTCACATATTTAAACAACACAGTCATAACTCATTTTAAATGGTGCAATTGTCCAATAAATTGTTTGGAACTTTTTAAAATCTTCAATGTTCTATAAAAATGAAAGCCTTTCCAGAATAATTGAAACCAGTAATGTAAAACAAATGTAGTTCCTTGATACATTTAGTTTTAAGTAAGCTTTCATTTATATGCTAAATTTTTAATTTAGTTCAAGTTTTGGCAGAGACATGTTTATTTTCATTGTTGGCCTTCAAAATTCTAGCTTAGGAAAAAACATCTGCCTCTTTCCAATTTTCTGTATAAAATGGGAAAATTTTTTTAAGTTATAAATGAGAAGACTCACCGTATTGCTTCTGGAAAGGTTACAAATTGCAGCAGCTGCTTTAGGTGAATTCTTTATTAGAGATCATACAGTGTGATATGCATCACCCTGAAATTTTCACGAGGGCTCTTATATGTATTTATATTTAAGCTCTGTTTTGATGGAAAGGACATAATACATTATCATCTAAATGGTGGTGCCAAATATCTGTCTTTGGGATACCTGTTGAATACTCTAGTAAATTTTGATAAATAAATTTCAAATAAAACTTATTTGACAAATAAATACATGTATTTGTTAAATAAAACTTCTCATCGTTTTGTAGAGAGTCACAAAACAGATGGATCATTCTACAGGAAGAAAACCTCCCAGCAGAAAAAGATAAACACAGAGTCAGCTGATCTGTACTAGAGGCCTTGTAAACAAGTTAAAAAATAACAGCAAGATCTAATATGCATTTCTTCATCAATAGACTTTGGCGGAAATTAGCAAAACTTTCAGGTATTAAAAGTTACAGCTGTTGAGACATACTAAGAGGTAGCATTCATCTTTTGCATGTTACTAAATCCCAGGTCAATCTGATAAAGGATTAGTTCTCTGTGAATTTATTTACATGAAGTTTTGTAAACATATTATTCAAACTTAATTCT
This sequence comes from Desmodus rotundus, assembly GCF_022682495.2. Taxonomy (NCBI): domain Eukaryota; kingdom Metazoa; phylum Chordata; class Mammalia; order Chiroptera; family Phyllostomidae; genus Desmodus; species Desmodus rotundus. The sequence goes on along the minus strand of NC_071399.1, from coordinate 17,563,828 downwards.
TTGTTTAATGACAATATAATTTTTTATGGAGTAGCGTAACATTCTATGAATCTAGAGAGAGAATCAGATCCCTGTAATAGCATTTCTTTTCTTCAACAGTGACGGCAACATTCACGAAGGCACTGCTAAGCACATTTGGATCCCTGAGAACCATGCTGTCAAACAATCTGGGTAACAATGGCTGGTCACTGATCGTTATCACCATGACTGGAAGCATCTATGAATTGGGGCTAAGCTAATACAAGGATGTAAAACTGAGATAATACTGATACCCCCTAAAATCTGCATCCTAGTGACGTCAATCATTCCCCAAAACGGCATATCTGCTTTAGAAAGGCTGTAATAGATGGTGCTGAAGACTAGTTGACTTGCTGGACTCTAGCAGCCAGTCAGGAGCCCAAAGCACTGTAGAGGTAGTGCCAACACATGTATTATCTTGGGTGGCATCTCCTTTTTGCACCAGGACTGCCAACCATTTAATAGTCTTAAAATCCTAATTATTGGGTAGAGCATTGGCAGATTGGAGAGGCACAGAATTAAGGCTGTTTTTAAGAAAATAGGCATAGGTCTTATATTTCCCTGCTAGATACACTACAGCAATTTTCAGAGTCCAAATAAATTATAAGAGGGACACAGGTTCTGTTACTGCCTCACTTGTCTTCTAAAAATTGTAGAAGACTTGGGGAGTCCCATATCCTTTCTTTGGGACTAAAGACGTCATCGAACACTGCGAGTGTCCAACAGGTGATGCACAGAAGGAGAGCCCTCCGACATTATCTCCTCCGCTTTCCTGACCTGAAAAAAAGAGACCGCTCACTCCAAGTAACGTCCTATCCACAGTGTTCAAAAAAAAAAAAATTCAAGACAATTGGGAGTTGGTGGGTACACGGCATATGGTAGAAACTCACTTGGAATTGATCATGGGAATCACTAAAAAGGATCAGAAGTGCTCATTTTTAATTCCTGGAGTTCCTATAAAACCCCAAGAAAATCATTATAGCTTTACTAATTAAGATGCATAACCCATACACAACTAGACTACAAATACCCATAACAGATGTTTTCTATGAGACAGAAATGGAAACTACTGGAGGTTTACCAGCTGCAGGATTTCAAATGCGGTTATGCAAACACTGGTTTCCAACAACTCAATTTGCAAAGAAAAATCTCCCACACACCCCACACATGAAAAGATGACATATACACCTTCTATCTCAGGACACCTTAAATTTGGCGTGAGTGGCCTTGAATTCTGGCTTGAATTTACTTTACAGCCAATAGCTTGCCAGATGAAGCATTCCAGAATTGGATCCTGTTGTCTAATACACTAAATCCACAGTTCAAAGTCAATCCATCTGGGTAATTGAATATATCTATAGCTAGTGATGGGAATTAAAACTGAGTATGCTCTGAGCCCTGACTTCAAAATTATTGAAACATTTGGAGTGGGTGAAATGATTTCACAGAGGGAAATGGAAACGTACAAAACTGTACACCTTTCCTATCTACCGTGCACACACGCAGCCAGCCCTCTGCCTCTGCGGTTCCACATGCACGGACTCAATCAACCACAGGTAGAAAATACTCAGAAAAAAATGCTATGTTGTGGCTGGCATAGTTAGGCCTATGATGGTCACGTCTGTACCGAACATATACAGACTTATTTTTTCTTGGTATTATTCCCTAAGCAATGTGGCATAACAACTTTGACATTGTATTAGATATTATGAGAAATCTAGAGATAATTTAAAGTATACAGGGACACATGCATAGGTTACATGCAGACACTACACCATCCTATATAAGGTACTTACTTGAGCATCCTCAGATTTTGGCATCTGCGGTGGCCCTGGGACAAACCGCCTGTATAGATGGAGGGACGGCTATACGTGTCTAGCACACTCTGAGGGGCAGTGTGTATAATGGAAGGACCCCTGGCTGGGGTCAGGAATGGGATAGTCCCAGCTCTGTCACTACCCTGTGGAAGACCTTGGGCAAACTATGTAACTGCTCTAGGTTTAAGTTTAGGCATTGAATTATTTAACATACATTATTTGAATACAGACCTACAAGAACACAACTTTTCTCAGCTGTAAAAGGGGGCAAGTTAGACCTAGTTTATATAATGGGTGTTAGAAGTCAGTGAGACAATGGGTGTTTCTGCATCCAGGACACATTGGTTCCAGTCCTCTCCCACCAGGCCTGCGTTAGGCCTGACAACCGCTGCAGCGAGTGCTTCAGAATTTCTCGTCACCTTTGTCATCCCTGGGTAAAGCCTCTTCCCTCCCAGCCTACAAAACCCATCAAGGTCGGCAGTTTCTTCTTTCCAGTATACAGATGCATCCTGTGAACCTGTATATGCCTCAGCACCTAATAAATTTACTTGTTGAATGAATAAATTATTTCTTAATCCTTAAAATAACTAATATTTTTTACCATTTTAGAGTTAGGGGACTGAATAATGAGATACATTCTATCTATAACGTCAGGTGATCAGTCACTTATGATTCCATACAATTAAGGTTCTTATATTTTCTGATACTTAGTCATATCATTCTTCCTATATAATTGCCGCTCACTTATATTTATTGATTATCAGTTAAATAACAACAAGCTTCTCAAACTATAAAATCGACTTTCTATTCTTCTATCTTTAAGGACAATAAAAGATTTGAATTGAAAAAGATAGAATGGCTTGTTTATAGGGAAACTTTATTCTCACATGCACTCACAAACTATCTAAATTAGGTCATTCCTAAGGAAGTCTCCCAATTTCCCCAACCTAAATCTCCATACACTTTTCCCCAAATAAGAAGCTAGCAGTCAAGAGTGATGTTTAAAACATGGAGGCAATTATTTCCCTAAACCGCTTCTCCGACAAAATTTGGCCTATTTTGTTTTAAGGGCAGCCAGATAATCATGCCTAGTATCTTTCAGGAGATAACTGCGGCCCCCTCGTCTGGGACCCTGAATAAAATATACTTGGTTAGATGCAGCAAACGTCACTAGGCCCAACTGACAGCGAGTCATTACTTTCCCACACTCCCAATCGGGAATGACCCACACAGACCACTGTACAAACAAACTAGTTGGCTAGATCACAAGTTCAGGTTTACAGAAGGCTCGGCTCCTCGTAGGCCTGCCTCATAAACCAAATTCCCAAACTTACCATCTAATCGCACTCTCGTTCAAAGGCAGCCTCTCCCTTACCACTTACTGCAGGCCTTCTCCACCAAAGGAATGAGTCTGGGCACTCGGCAGATATTGCTTTCTGCTACATCAAAAGGACCTCAGAAATTTGTTTTTAGTAATTTAACAATCCTCTAGATTCAGAGAAGTGTTAAGACCAGTCACAAAGCTTGTAATGACAAACTCAGAACGTGACCCCAGGTCAGACTTCGCATCTGATGCTGTTTGAGAGAGACAGCAAGAGGGTTTACAATTAAGGCACCAGTGTGGTGCACAGAGCATCCATTTCGCTACACCTCACCACCCTCCCACCTCAAAATGGACAGTGATGCCCAGTGTGCTCTGAAGCTGAGATGGTAACACAGTCAGAAGTCATAAAGACATGTGTCGACCATGGACTATGTCCTCAAAACTCAAAGTACCAAATCCTCTAAGGTAGCCCTCAACAGCTTCATTTTTCCTCAAGGGGAACCGAAAACTACTATGTTCAAGAGAGACTTTCCATAGGAAAGCAGCCCCTGCCTCAGACAGCACCTACAATAAACATGTTTATGAGCAATCACAGCATCAGAAAAACATATTGTGAGTCTGAGAAACAGCATATGCCTCCTTTCATGGGGGTTGCTATGGTGCTAGGCTTTCTTTTTTCACTGCATTTCACAGTAAAATGAGGGTCTATAACCAGATATAACACAATAAACAACAGCACCGACTTCTGCACTCTTGTTGTGAATGGTTTCCCTATGCTTTGATTGAAAATGTAAATTTTAATGTGTGTTTTCTCAAAATAGCTTGGGACAGATTCTACTTTCAGGAAGATTTCCATATTCACCATCTCCATCCGAGGCCCAAAGATTACCGAATTTACATATCATAAAGCAAGGACACCCTCACACACACCACGCAACCCAGTAAGAGAGAAGGCATGACACAAAGTCCCTGAATAGAGCAAAGAAACACAGAGAGGGGACTGTGGCAAGGATCAGCAATGACAATCACCAGAGCTTTGTCCTAGGGTTCAGCTAAGGCCTCTCAGAAAGCCTGTACCAAAAATAAAAAGAAGCAATAACACAGTTCACGTAACTTTCCTAAGGTAAAATATATGGTAGATCTTGGGTAATTGTCAAAACCAGGTAATACCTTCAGGGAATCTAAACTTCTCATAAAACACTGAGGTTTCTGGTTCAAGAAAAGGCTTAAAGTTACAGAGGAGCATTGTGAAATCGCTGGTTGCTGGCTGTGTTTCCACTCTTGACATAGGTTTCACGACTTGCTTCCGTCATCGAGGGCTGTCTTGTCTGGAGAAAGCTCCCATACCATCCCACACTGAGCCATCTGCTACTTCGCAGGTCAGGTCCAGTGTAACCAAACTTTCATTCCTGTTCAAAGTTATGTGAACTACTTTCAAATTAGTGTTTGGGTTTCTTCAGATATATACCCAGAAGTGGAGTTGCTGGGTCATAAGGCAGTTGCATTACTAATTCAAAAGCCTATATGCACCCCTATGTTCACTGCGCATTATTTACAATAGCCGAGCTATGGAAGCAAGCCAAGTGCCCATCAATAGACAAGTGGATATAAAAAGTGGAGATTATATACACATACGAATATTACCCAGACGTAAAAAAGAATGAAATCTTATCCTTTGCCACAGCATGAATGGACCTGGAGGGCATTATGCTAAGAGAAACAAGTCAGTCAGAGAAAGACAGATGCAAATAAACAAAATAGGAACAGACTTACAGATGCGGAGAATGGGATGATGATCGCCAGAGGGGAGAGGGTTGGGGAACTGAATGAAAAAGGCGAAGGGATGGAGAAGTACAGATGGGCAGTGACAAAACAGTCACGGGGATGTAAAGTACGGCATAGGGAACATAGTCAATAATACTGTAATAGCTACGTATGGTGCCAAGTGGGTACTGGATTTATTGGGGGAACCGCTTTGTAAAGTACATGATTATCTAACCACTATTCTGTACACCTGAAACTAATACAAAGTAATATTGAATGTAAACTGTAATTTAAAAGTAAAATTTAAAAAAATAAAAAAGACATGTGAACTACAGTAGCTGTTCCATTCATAGAAATTTCATCCATATCAAGACAGCTAAGATTGAGTTTGAATCTGAGTTTGTATACTTCCATTCTGTAAAACTCAAGTTTGTAGATATTTCTACTTTGTCAGCCTATTCTCTAATAAATTTCCCTCTCAACAGATAATAAGACAGCAGTCAAACAGATGTTCAACACAGCATGTTACATTTTCCCAACTAAATTGCTTATGTGCATTTTCATAAATGTTTTAATTTTTTAACCTAGAATATAAAATCCTTGAAGAAAATGTCTGTCTTCTATATACTAGCAAGATACATGCTCCATACAACTTCCAAATCACCACTAATACCTATCACCACCATGAAGAATATTAAAAATTCTAGCATAAGGTTTCAACTATATGGAACCAAATCATGTGAGTGAAAATCATCAATGAGTTTTACAGAGTTGATTTTAGAAGCTGGTTCATAGTTTAGTGTGAATATATCAGTAGGTACATATATGGGATAATTTCTAAGATGACTTTCAACTATTTAGTTTGCTACTGTAAATTATATTCACAAACAATAGAAATCACCAATATGAAGAAATGCATTCATCTCTAATACACAAGACATTTTTTCATATTTTCTCAAAGAATTAGAAACACATTAAGTACCATGAAGATTAAAAGGAAGTAATTGTGTTGGGAAAAAAACCATTTTAATTTATTAGAATGAATTGTTCTTATTTTCCTTATGTATAATATATTTACAGAATAAAAAGACCAAACCTATTTTTACTCTGCTCTCTAGGACTCACTCCCCACCCTTTCACTGATGACATAGGTAACAATCAATCCTATTTTTTACCTTTTAATTTATTCTACCTAATGAAATAAAATTCTCCATTGCCCTATGCCACTTTCCCTCCTCTTTGTGCATTTATCCACTAAGTAAACGTTACTCACTGCTGCCAAGCGGTGCGCTGGGTGTGGGGGGTCTTTATGTGGATGACTCCCATATCTATATACAAATATATTGCAGACCTCTTTCCTGAACTCCAAATTCATGTATGGAATTGCCTACTCATCATCTGCGGCAGGATGTCTCATAGAATCTCAAACTTTTAACAAGCCCATCACTAACTCCAGATCTTCTGCACCGAGACTGCTGCTCCCGCAGTCTTCCCTATTTCAGTGGATGGTAAAGTCAACCTTCTAGTTAGCCAGACTGAAAACCTTGAAATCATCCTTGATATCTCGCTCTAACATCCTACATTCAAGATACTGACAAAACTATCGGCCCTGTTTGGAAAGACAGCATATCCAGAATCTGATGGCTTCACATCACATTCACTACTACCACCCTGGTCCAAGCTACAAAATCTCTCTCCTTGATGACTTCAATGGGATGATCTCCCTGCTTTCCCGCTTGGCATCATTTGGTCTGCATTCATCAACACAGCCAAAGGCATCCACATGCAACCTCCATAACAGTCCTGGGAGGTTCCTGCCTTAGGGCTTTCTTTACACTGACTATTCCCTCTGTGTCCAACACAATTTCCCCAGCTACCCACATAGCTACATCCTTAAAGTCCTCGGAGTCTTTCCTCAGATATCATCCCCCTAACAAGGCCTACTCTGATAACCTATTTAGAATCACAAGCCATACCCAATTCCAGCACTCACGATCCTTCTTGACCTGTCCTATCATCTCTTGTAACTAGATGCTTTCCCCCCCAATAGAGAGGTGAAATTTTTGTTGGTTTTTGTCTACAGATATATCAAAAGTTTCAAAAAATACTTGGTACATAGAAGGTGCTTAATAAATATTCATTAAATTGGCAGGTAAATTGAAATTAAGAACACAGACCCCCACCTTCAAGTATCTCCCAGAAAAGTAGGAGAAAGACAAGAAAAGCAATGATTAAATTTCAATAGTAAGGCCTATCATACAGACCATGAAAAAAACATGCAGAAATATAAGAGGTACATTTTTTCTAACCAAGATGGCTTTGACTGTATGATTTCTTACTGAGTTTTATTTAAAATACTATATAAAGAATAATTATGTATTGAATTACATATTTACCCATCTATTTTCTCTGTTCTTACTTACCTGATGTTATCTGAATAAGAGGTAGGAACAGCTAGCGTACAGTTGTGAAGAGGCAATTGTTTAACTAGGTTATTGTGGTGGACCGAATAATGAGCCTCCAAAGATGTCCACATCTAATCCTGGAACCCGTGAATAGGTTAGGTTACAGGGCATGTGGGAAGTAAGGTGGCAAGTGGAATTAGGGTTCCTCATCACCAGACCTTAAAATAAGGAGATCATCCAGGATTCTCTGGGTGTGTCTGATATAATCACAAGGATCCTTATAAGCAAGAAGGAGGCAGAAGAAAGAGTCAGAGCTGAAGATGCTACCCAGTTGGCTTTGAAGTTGAAGGGAGGGGGCTACAACCAAGGAAGCAGGCAGCCTTTAGAAGCTGGAAAAAGGCAAGAAAATGGGTTCTTCCCTAGAGGCTCTAGAAAAGAGCACAACCCGGCTGGCATCCTGACTTCAGCCCAGTGAGACCATTTTACACTTGTGACCTCCAGCACTGTAAGAAACAGGTGGGTACTGTGTTAAGCCAAATTTGGAGTGATTTCTTATCTCAGCAATAGGAAACTAATACATCTACTGAGCACACAACTATACCAAATGCATAACAATTTCAAAAATACGGAGAAAAGTGAAACCACTATTCCTCTCTTGTTGCTCACCCCAATCCAATCTTCAGAAGGTGAATGTACGTGTGTGTGTTGTATGCATTTTATAGTTTTTTTAAATAAAAATAGAATTATGGTGCATATGCCTGTGCAGTTCCACAACCTGGTATTTTCTCACAATATTATAGCATATTTCCCTGGCAGGATACATAGATGCACTACATTTTTTTAATGCCACATAATCTCTAACTATAAAGATATAAAAATTGAATTCAACCATTCCCATATGAAATACACATTTAAGATGTAACTGGTTGTACTACTTTCATCAACACAGAAAGTATATTCTAAAAAAGCTTTTGCAGAGAGTAAGGGGATAGCGACTGACATGGTGTGGCGCACATGGGAGAAATACACGTAGTACGAGGACCCATCTTAAGGAAGAACCTCCTGTCCCACCTGCAAGCCTCCTTATGAATTGGAATTACCTGAGCTCCAGACTACCTCACTCAAGGTCACACCCTTGGGGAATGGAAGACAGCCTCAGCCATTGACTGATGGAGGTAGAGTATAAGTATTTGGTCATTTTGGCACAGCATGGACCACACTAATAAACCATGTCAGCTCTAAAGCTCCCTATGTGGTTGGCCAAGGAGACACCCTGACCTTGCCCACTGCCCACTCCTCACTCCTCTGCCACCCTTGTTCCCAAGGACACTCGCTAACAAACACCCTGCACACCAAACCCCGTTTCAGAGTCTACCTCCCAGATGACCCAAACTGGGAAGCTCCACATCTTCGATTTGAACATCCATTACTCTAATATGTCACACATGGGATTGGTCATCCCTACCAGAAACACAATCAAGAATGATTTCAGTTGATCTGTGTGTAGAATCCTACCGTTCTATATTGTCCTCTTGTTGACAAGGACACTGAAGGCCTCATGCTGCCTTACGATTCTTATTTTTCTTTAGGGCAGCAGTGACAAGGTTAGCTTTCTTTGTCAATAAACAAATCTGACCCATTCAAGTCTAACTGGCGTCTTGTCTTTCTCTTCCCTGAGGAGCATCTTTTCTCTATGCTGCTGCTTCTCTTTCTATTCCTCCATCTACCCACTGTAGTTAGTTGTTTCCTTCTTTTCCCAGAAATATTTCTTTCTAATGGCAAGACACTAAAACCTAATTTCGTAAGTGGATAAGAAGGAAACATCCTGAAAACCTTTCCTAAAAAAGAATCTTCAGGTAGCTAATTGGGCACAAAAGCCTTTAAGAAACCATCATGACAAAGTGAGACAAAGTCAAGTAAATACTAACAATTTACTGGACATAAATTCTCACTACATAGAAAAGTATCTCTTCTTCAAACTTCAAAATATTATGAGGAGAGCACAGCAAAATGTATGCATCAGATACAGAGAGGCACCAAAACGTTGTTTTTATTTTAGCAACATGATTTTTTGTTGTTGAAATGAGAATTTTCAAAATAAAACTACCATTAGTTTCTTAACAGCATGTAATTATTTTGTAAAAGTCAACCCCCAAAAAACATGGAGCGGACACCATGCCATTTTTCCTAAATGCTTAATGCCACGGGCAGCAATAAAATATACAGAGAAAGAAACATGTCACAGAACGATGTGACAATTTTGATAAATGATGATAAATTGTGATGTAGAATAGCAGTGTCTAAGCTGTTATTTTCAAAAACATTTATTTTAATAATGATTTTTCCAAATATCATTTTGGAGAGATATTTTGTATAAAATCAATGTCAAACAAAATTGGTTATTTATTAAAAATTAGAGTAGAAATATATTTGGTTTTAAATAAAATTATAATTTTACTTGGAAAGACCATGCTCTTTAGATCCAGTGGTTTAAAATGTTAAAATACAGTTATTATCTGACCCAGTAATTCCACTCCTACGTATAAATCCAAGAGAAATAAAAACATACATTCACACACAAATGTGTACATGAATGGACATAGCAGCATTACTCATAGTGGCCAAAAAGGGAAAAACCCAAGTGTCCATCAACTGATGGATGGATATACAAAACCTGACATGTCAATACAACCTACTATTATTCAGCAGCAAGAGTAAAATACAATGAAGTACTGGCGCATGCTACAACATGGGCGAACCTTGAAAATACACTGAGTCAAGAAAGCCAGCCATAAAAGGCCACGCATGATATAATCCTAGTTATATGAAATACCCAAAACAGGCAAACCTGTAGAGACAAAAAGTAGGTAAGTGGTAGCCTAGGGATGGGTGCGTAGAGGGGATGGGGAGTAACTGCTAATGGGTATGGGCTTTCTTTGGGGGTGACGAAATGTTCCCAAATTGTGCCAGGTGACGAATGTGTGACTGTGAACATACAAAACCACTGAACAGCACACTGTAAACGGGTGAACTGCGTGCCCTGTGAATGACATCTCAACAAAGCGGTTTAAAAAGGCCAGTTCTGTCGTAGCTACTTATGACTTATGTAGACTTTTACAAAGCATAAGCCCCTAATTATCAAAACGTTTGTTACTGTCCCCAAGGCCCATTTCATTTCCTTATATAAAAAACATCTGCCTATCCCACTAAAAATACTGCAAGAAGTGAAAAGAAGAAATTGCTTCTAAAATTAAATGGTGTTTTGAAACAGATTTCTCCTTGACAGATTTAATTTTTGTGATCTAAATGTAAATAAGCCCACACTCTCCATTAGCCATGGTTAAATTTTGAATCTCAGGTAAGAATTCCTCAGTACAAAAGCACATGAATGGACCAGCACAAGGTGAGTGGACTAAATTTTAATATATTAGCTTGAATTTTAAAAAGTAAAACTAAGAAGGCAAATCTGTAACAAAAAAAGCATATGAGTCTCATAATTTTAGAGTAGAAAATATTTTAAACATCCATCCACTCAGGTTACTGAAACTTCAGTATTTGAGAACTGATTGCATGAATTTTGTGATATTCTCATATAACCTTACTACTTTGACTTAGTACTTGTATTTACATTAAGTTTAAGTTGATTCCTCTCCTTTTTCTTTTTCTTTTTTTTTTTTTTAACTTAGCCGTACATGAAGCAATAATATCAGTGAACTTGTAGGTTTGGCAAGCTGCTTATATTATTCTAACATACACTGAAATAAATGCACAGTAAAATTTCAAATGCTGATATGTGTATCACCTAAGAACACCTTGCACACGATCAGTAGCATACACATCAGACTGGGAAAACAACTGATCCAGTTTTATCTTCTAATTTTATGGATGAGAAAGTTGAACTTACTAGCAGCTCCCCCAAATCCGTGCACATCAGACTCACCTGGAGGGCTTGTGTTACAACGCAGATTGTGGGGCCCCTCTTCCAGAGGGCAGGTCTGGAATGAGGTCTGAGAATTTACCTTGTAAACCAAGTGGTATTGATGCTGCTGGTCCAGGGACCACGGAGGAACCACTGACCAAAACCAACTTACCAACAGTGGGAGTCCGACCAAAATCTAAACTAGAACTCAGCCTTCACTTAGCTGCTCTATAAGTATATGCTCTATCAAAAATTATTAATTTTGCTAAATTCTATTTAACTTTCACTTAATTTTATTCTTTACCTCCCCCCCAAAAGTTATTATCAAATGCTAAAAATCAGGTTTATGCATTTTGAAGACTTCTGAAAAGAGTTGCTTTAAGATAGTGATGTATAAAATTTTAAAAGAACATTACAACCCCTGCTGAGGACCCCTGAGTCCTTTTCCTTGTTCACATACCCTCCCGTACCCCTGAGATAAACCTTATCTTCAATTTTGTTTATCTTTCACTTGCTTTTCTTGGTAGTTTTATCATGGTTGTTTCTCAAAGTAATATATCATTTAGGTTGTGTTTTGAGCTTTTTATTTTATCTTTTTACGCAAATTACTTTTTCACTCAGTCTGATGTTTTTCAGATGTAGCCCGGTGGTTTTTACAAACAGTTCATTGCTTTTGCAGTTGGATGGGATTTCACTACAAGAAAACAATTTTCGAATTTTTTTAAATTTTTATTTTGAAAAAATGATAGGTATACAGGGAGTTGCAAAAAATATCACAGAGAAGTCCTATCTACCCTTCACCAAGTTTCTCCCAATGGTTACATCTTAGCTGTTTACAGTTAATATCAAAACCAGTAAATTGGCTTTGACACAATGTTTATAGTTTTATGCCAAATTATTATATACATGACTCTCAATTTTAAATCATGCTATTTTAGCATGATTTAGCTATTAATAAACATCTGAGTTATGTCCTTTATCTGTTTTTTTTTTTCCTGCAACTGAAAACAATGATTCTACTTATTAGAAAAAATGAAAATCCAAACACCGACGCCACCAAATGCTGGTAAGCACGTGAAGGGACAGGAACTCTGGCGAGAATGCAAAATGGTACAGTCAGTTTGGAAGACAGTTTCTTACAAAAATAAATATATTCTTATCCTATGGTCCAGCAATCATATCCCTTGGTATTCATACAAAGGAGTGGAAAAATCACATCCACATACAAGCCGGAAGCTTTCCTCATAATTGCCAAAACTTGGAAGCAACCAAGATGCCCTTCAGTAGATGGACCGATAAATAAATTGTGGTGCAGCTAGACGACGGAATATTATTCAGTGCTAAGAATAAAACATTAAGCCATGAAAATACATGGGGGAAACTTAAATGCACGTTAAGTGAAAGAAGCCAATGTGAAAAGGCTACATACTGTATGATTCCAACTATATGACGTTCTGGAAAAAGCAAACCATGCAGACTGTAAAACAGATCGGGGGTTGCCAGGGGAGGAGGAGATGAGTAAGTGGAGCATAATAAAGAGACGAATGTTTCACTGCCCTAAAAATCATACTCTGTACGATACTATGATGGTGGATAGTATCATTATACGTTAGTACAAACTCACAGAATGTACACCAAAAGTAAACTCAAACATAAACTTAGACTTTGGGTGACAATGATGTGTCAGTGTAGATTCATCTGTAACAGAAAACTACACTGGTGACGGATGTTGATAGTGGGGGTGGTTATGCATATGCGGGGACCGTGGGTATGTGAGAAATCTTTGTAACTCCCAACTCAACTTTGCTATGACCCTAAAATTTCTCTAAAAAATAAAGTCTACAAACTTTCAACTATAAGATGAATAAGGTCTGAGACTATAATATATAGCATGGTGACTACAGTTGATAACACAGTATTGTATAATCGAAATTTGCTAAGAGAACTTAAATGTTGTTACAAAAATAATAAAAGTATATATAAATACAAGATGAGTCTAGAAAAAGTTCGGCTATTGTTAATATAATGAGAACGGTTTGCATGATATCAATGTAACCTGGCAGCCAAGGAGACTGGACTGGAATGCACATGCATGAACAATGACGACTTCACTGTACTAGTCAGTGGGGGCAGTAGATGCTGTTGAGTGAACATGTGCACTGTGTGGCCATCGCATTCAAAATGACAGAGCAAACAGAATGATGAATCTGCATCAAATCTTGTGTTAGGCTTGAACATTCCTCCACAGAAAGTATTTGGATGAGTCAGGCCTTCGTGGATGGTGCAACGTGCACAGGGCAAATACAAGTGTGGCACAAACGCTTCAATGATGGTTGAGAATCTGTTGGAAGTGATCCACATTCTGGAGTGATACATATTCTGGAAGGCCTGCAGCAAGAAGAACACCAACAATGTTGAAAATGTATGGGCTGCAGTCAACAAAGATTAGTGACTGCCAGTGTGAGAACTAGAAGTTGATGTGAGGTTTCCAAAAACTTCTGTGTCCAAGATTTTGATACAGGATCTTGGCATGAAACATGTCCTGGCAAAATTCATTCCACAACTTCTGCTACCAGAGCAGCAGGAACATCATGCTGCAGTTGCTAATGGTGATTCAAACAGCCACCAATGAACCAGATTTCCTCAAGAAAGACATAGCTGGAGATGAATCGTGAGTCTACAGTACTCATATGAAGGCCCAGTTGTCCCAGTGGAAGTCTCCTGGTTCTCCACACTCAAAGAAGGCCCAGCAAAGTCACAGCAAGATCAAGACCATGTTAACTGTGTTGTTTGATTTGGAAGGTGGTGTCCATCATGAGTACACCCCTCCAGGCCATTAATAAGAGGGACTACCTCAACGTTCTTTGTCAGTTAAGAGATGCAATACAATGAAAATGGCCTCAGCCATGGGCAACTGGTGATTGGCAGCTTCATCACGATAATGTGCCTGCTCATGCATCACGTCTCATGCAGAGTTTTTTGGCAAAACATCAAATCTCCCAGGTCACTCAGCCCCTATACAGCCTAGTTTTGGTGCCCTGCAACTTCTGGCTTTTCCCAAAACTAAAATCACCTTTGTAAGAGAAGAGATTTCAGACCGTCAATGAGATGCAGGAAAATATGACGGGGCAGCCAATGGCAATTCCAAAAAAGGATTTTGCAGAGTGTTTTGAACAGTGGAAGAGACGCTGGGAGAACTGTATGAGATTCCCAAGGTGCCTACTTTAAAGGGGATTGAGGCGCCATTGTCCTATGTACATTCCTTGTGTCTACTATCCTCAGTAAATGTCTCTATTTTTCATATTACATGGCTGGATGTATATCAGCTAGATGGGAGGGATCCTTTCACAATGTCTACATATATTAAATCAACACAATGTACACCTAAAATTTCTTACCATTTTGTCAGTTATACATCAATAAAGCTTTAATTAGCTAATGAGCAAAAAATAATATTAAAATCTATTTTTTCAACTATCCTGTGAATATTATGATCACCTGGTTATATGTATATGAGTTTCTCCAGGGTATGTAGCCAGGAGTGAGATTGGTAGACCAAACAGTATCTTAAACTTGAAAAGATGAAGTCAAAGTTTTCCAAATTAGTAGTAACAACGTTCTTTCTCTTCAGCAGCTTAAGTTCCCAATTTCTGCAGCTCATTATTGCTGACTTTAGCTTTCCCAACACACTGAGAAAGGGTATGCCACCGTGCTTTCAGTCTAGGTCTCCTTGACAACTCATAAGATTGTGAATCTTCTCATATGATTTTTGGCCATTTGTGTCTTCTCTTTTGTGAGGTGCTGATTCAAGTCCCTTGCCCATCATGTTTGGGGTCGCTGGTCTTTATAGCACAGCCTGTTATTTCCTTATTCTAGACACTGATCATTTTCTAGTAATACATGGCGGACAAAAGAAGGTTTACAGTGTGAGTACACAAAACAGTTTATTCTTGTATTATTATTAATTATTGTATTATTTTCCATACAAATAACTGCAAACCTACTTTTGCCAATCCCTATATATTTTACACATATTTCTGCTCCCAGGTTGTGGTATTTTTTTCACTTGAGTCCTTTGATAGATAGTGTATTCATGTAGTAAAATTAATTTTTCCCTTTATGGCTGATGCTTATTATCTTTTGTTTTAAAAATTCTTCCTTATCTTAGGATCATAAAAATATTTTTCTCTGGTTTTTTTCCTAACAAGTTTTAGCTTTGCCTTATACAAGCTGAATTGATTTTTTAATGCATGATATCAAGTGATGTCCATTTTTTCCTACATATATAGCCAATTGTTACAGTACCATTTTTTGGCAATTCTTTCTTTTCCCACCTATCTCAAAGCCAGCTCTTTATAAACCAAAGTTCCCCTACATGTATGCGTGTGCCTACGTTCTCTATTATCTTGCAATCGTTTCTTTTTCTGTTTCTTCTCAGTCCCATACTGTTTTAATTGCTATAATTTTATAACAGAGGGTCTTAATATCTTGTAAGTCAAGACTCCCCATGACTCTCCCATTTGCAGTTAAGAACCAGCTTCCATGATCCATGGGTGAAAGGAACTAAAGGAATTTTTATTTTAGTTTCACAAAATTTTTTAAACAATCTGGTGAGAAACATATCACTTGTAGATTGAGATTTTTTCTCATAAGTATGATTTATTCTTCCATTTATTTAGATTCCCCTAAGTGTCTTTGTTTTATAATTTCCTTTATGTAGGTGTTGCCAGATTTTCCTTGGAGTTATTCCTAGATATGTTATATTTATGATGATACTAGTATAAATGGTATTTCATCACCTTTTCTAAATAGTTGTAGTAGAGTACAAAAATGCAATCAATTTTGTATCATACTGATTTTTTTTGCGGCATGTTGGCTAACCTCTTTCACTCACCCTGATACTTTAACTATAGATGTTTTGGTTTTTCTACACAAAATCTCCTCAATGACTAGTGATTACATTGCTTCTTCCTCTCCAATGCTTAGAATCCTTACTTCTTTTACATCTTATGATTTTAGTTAGGACTTCCTACATAATACTGAATAGAAGTATTGTCTTGTCTTGCTAAGACTGTATGTATCTTGTTTTTAAAATTAAAATGGAATGCTTTCAATGTCTCACCATTAAATATTATGTTTGCTCAGTGTTTGTACTTTCTAATCACAGTTTGTTGATTTTATATCGTGAATAAATATCAAATTTTATGGGATGCATTTTCTACATCTACTGAGATGTTATTTATTCATTTAATAAAAAAATTTATTAAGTACCTATAATGTGTCACACTTTTCTAACAGTAGAGATAAAGCCGTGACAAATCAGATAGAAATTCTTCCCCTTGGGAATTTAGCTTTTATTAAGGGAGAGCAAACATAATGAATAAATTAAAAACAGAGTGTGTTACATTTGATCACTACAAAAGACAAAAATGAAGTACCGAAAGAACTAGGTAGTGCTGGGAAACAGCGACTGCAACTTTAAATGTAGTGGTAAGAAATGGTCTCATTGAGGAAGTGGCATTTGACAAGGGCCTTCGACCAGAGAGGAAAGACTGAGTACAAAGACAGTATGACTAAGTACTGTAAGGCAATAGAAAGTTCCGGTACAAATTCTAAAGACAAAATGTTCATATCTGGGTAGGTTAATAGGGAAATATAAATGAATGTTAATATGCTAATTTAGTTATTTAGTGCCTGTCACAAGCAGTGAAGCTTAAATATTTCACGTGAGCTATTAAGTATAACAAAAACAGCTTAAAAAATTATAACCATCAGTAAAAAAAAAAGTAACATTCTTGTTAAAAATACTAAATAACCATTTCAATATAAAACATAGACAGTTAAGTAAGGAACAAAAATTATCCTTTTGTTCAGAGTAAATGTTATTAGAAAAGTTCAACTTGGGTCACACAAACCTGTCAAAAAAATACATGAGAAAAATATAAAAGGAAAAGAAAGCTGTTCACAAGTGCAAGACCTACAACTTGTTATACTGGTTAGAGATATTCCCTGTAAATCATCTGACCCAATCCAGAACCAACACCCTAAAGGAACATGATCAAAACAGGCAATCACTCAAGACCACATTACAGAAAAAGAAAAGGAGTAGTTTCAAATGTGTTAAAGTTCAAGATAAATATGGGGCCCTGGCTGGCATGGCTCAGTGGATTGAGCACTGGCCTACCAACCAAAGGGTCACTAGTTCGATTCCCAGTCAGGGCACATGCCTGGGTTGAGAGCCAGGTCCCCAGTGAGGGGTGTGACAGAGGCAACCGCACATTGACATTTCTTCCCTTCTCTTTCTCCCTCCCTTCCCCTCTCTCTAAAAATGAATAAATAAAATCTTTTTAAAATATATAAAAATTTTTTTAAGATAAATATGGGCACAAAACTTTAAAACTAGTGCTAAGAATGAAAAAGGAAAAAGACCCAGCAAGTTTAACCAGGCAAAAATAAATAAAGTGAAGAAAAAATAAAAAGAAGTACATCGAAACACATAAAGGTTGGCCAAAAGAGAATAAGGAAACTCATAAATTCAAAGGTCATTGGTGTGCTACGGAACACATTAGTTGAGAGAATGTTAATAGGTGTTTATTTATGGTAATAAAAAAATAAAAATAAAAAACCTGGATTTTTTTTTTATGCAGGACATCCCAGAGTCTTTTAAAAGTCCACTGTGAATCAAAGAGTCACTAAGCTATTTCTGGGAGTAGGGTGTGGGAAGCATGGAATAGGTATGCAGAGGCATGCAGCCCTTCCCATACCACTTGACCATGAAGCCCTTTATTTCTGGCGAAAACACCATGCTATTAGAGAAATGCTGCACTAAGAACGGTAAGGTACGACGGAATTCTTGAAATACATTGAAGAGTTTAAGGAACGCATTATAAAAGAAAAAGAAAATTTAAAGGAATTTTATGGTGGTTGTATTTCTTTTCTTCTAATAATTTTTGGCAGAAAGCCAGCCAAAGAATCTACTGGACTTACAAACATGAACATATAAATGAATAAAAGATACAGAAGAGGATAAATCAAAATCCTGAGGCATGTTTTTGTACAAATATCCAAGAAGATATTTGGGTACCAATTTTCTTCTGAAGTAAGCAGTCCAAATTGCTAAATCAGAGAAAGATAAATACAAGGGTCAGACAAGTCCTAACGGAAAAAATAAAAATAAAATGAATCACCAGGGTGGAATAGTGTCCAACCAGAGTCCTGGATGACCTTGGAAACAACTACAAATTTATACGCAAAGTTAAGTCAAGTCATATGGATAGCCCAAGAATTGTCTCCTGCAAAGGCTCTGAAAAAGCTCCAACAAACTAGAATTCAACATGAATTTGTTGAAAATATAGGGAATGTTGATGGCACTTCTAACAGACAATAGACTCTGACACTGAAACAAGAATAATCTAATTGAAGACAAGCCACAAATATAGATATAGAATCCATTGCTATCTATATCTGTATAGATTATCTCTATCTATAAGTAAATTTGGTATCTATAAATACAGATATAAAACACCAGAAATTTTTGAATGATAAATAAGTTGAGGGAGGAAATAATGTTTATTTAGGCTTTCAACATATCTTAGACAACATTCTGAAACGAAGGCTTTAAATTATTATCGGAGAGATATGCAGATTCCGCCCCAGATAGGAAGCTGGCTTGGTGGCAGAAAACGAAAGAAGGCATAAACAAAATTTCAAATACAGTTCATCTAGGGGTTGAAGTTTGAAAGCTACTCTCATTTTCATAATATTGAAAATGGGACACACAGCAAATATTCAGGTTTAGAAATAAGTAATGAAATTTCAAGCTGCCAGGGACAAGTGATGGAGGGTTATCTCACAGTCCCGGTAATGACGAGACTCAGAGCCAGTATCAACCGTGACAGCTCCCCTTCAGGGACACTTATCGTGTGCCAGACACCACGGGAAGGGCTTTATATGCATCATTTGTTCAGTCTTCACAACCTCCTACAGAAGTAATTACTGCTTTATTCCACAAGTTCACAGACTAGACAATTTAAGCTTAGAAGGGGCAGTGACTTCCCTAAAGATCAGTAGTAATAGCTACTAAACGGCAGAATTAAAATTTGAAACCTGGCAACTGACCCCAGAATTCTTACTTTGAACCACTGCACTAAGGGTTCTCAAATTTGAGCATGCATTAAAACCCCAGGGGGTGTATCAAACACAGACTCCCCGGGCCCAGTCCCCAGAGATTCTGATGAAGTAGACTGCGTGGGTCCCGAATTTGTATTCCAAACAAATTCATGCTGCCCTCCTATGCCAAATGGTCCCAGCCACAAGGGGTGAAACAGAGGATGAGAGAGATCATGGTAAGAATGGCCTCTAGAAAAGAAGTAAAGGCTGGTGAGGAAAGATGGCATGGAATTAATGGGGAAAAAAGAATGAATCATCCAGTAACTGGAGCCAAGCTAAAATGACATGGAAATACTTGTGGGTCTTGTCCTCCCTCGGTGAGCATAAAGCCTTCTTGGGACTCCAAACAGCCTAAAACTATTCAAACCATCCTTGAATACTGTAAATTTAGGGGCAAAAGATGTTTCCATGTGCAGGAACTCCCTACTCTAGCCAGCGCCACACATTTTACCCACCTACCCTCCATTGCCTAGATTTCCTTTTCCAGGAAATAAAACTGTTCACACTGTAGTCAGGGTAGTGATTGCAGGGGTCGGGGTGGCGGGGGGCGGCTGGGAAGGAGGAGAGGAGGAAGGGAGGTGGAGGTGAAAGATGGTATGAGGGCATAAATGGTAATGGAAAAGTCAAAAAAAGAAATAGAGGCATGAGAAGGAAATAAGCCCTAAAAAATGAATATATCATTTTCTATAGATTGCATTCAAGATGTAAATGATTGCTCATAAATAAGCCATAGGTCTAATATAATATGGCATATCTAATTTTCTTAAAAATTCAGTGTTATTACTTTGGAGAGGAAGCATGGCTAGAGAAATGGCATCAAATTTGGTTTCTGAAGTCCTGTATTTGGAAATAAATGACTTCTGATGAGTCATTTTCTTCCCCTACAAAAAAAAAAGTATTTCTTTGCAGTGATGTAAGGATCAAATGTGATGGTATTTGTGAAAGCATTTGGTCAACTATTAGACACTTTTTCACTTGTAAGGTTAGTTATTACTACTTTGGAGAATAATGCATTTCATATGAGCTGTTTCTAGATGTGCATTTTATTTAAGGTTATGAAACAAAACTCCGAGTGAAAATCAGGCATTCCTGGTGTAGGACTTAGTAATGTTTCCCCAAGGATGAACTCAATGGGAAAAGTCTAGAACTAAAAGAGAATACACACAGTTTAGTATTTTAGACAAAGAAGGATAGAAACAGGACTGAGGACAAGTATCAAGTGAGGCCTGATCTCTGCCTACAGAGGCTGAGACCAGCATGTTCTTATGACAAACTCTAAGGCAGCACTTTTGTCTGTTAGTGGAGACTTGCCTGAATGTGAGCTACTGCCCTGGCATCTTCCTCTGAAACCTGTAAGAGATATGGGCTGTGTTCCTACAGCTGTGAAGCCTTATGTATGGGCCCTGCACACCAGGCTCTGAAACGAGAATAAGGATGGGACTCCGCTTCCTCACAATGCAACAAGGTAAAGACCTACATTCTCCTTCATCAGCTATGGCAGAGACTAAGATGAGGAAAGAATGCTCGGAAGGACACAGCCGCAGCGGGATGGTGGGGGATGGCGGATGAGACCAGCTAGGCTCTGGTCATCCTCAACACTTTGGGGTAACTGTTGGCACATTTTCATTACAGTAGGTGTTGGGAATTGCCCTGCCTGGTTTCAGAAGCTGTAACAGCCCCATGGCTAAGGCTGAGTAAAGAGACCTTGGGACCATAAGCCACTAAGGAGACAAAGCTTATCTTCCTGGCAGAGACACCACCTCTGCCCCCTTTACTTCACCCTGCTTGGCCCCAGGGCAGATGACTGGTTAATCAATGATGGGTAAGATTCCTCAAGGGAAGGATGACCTAAGACAAGCATTGTCATGAAGAGGGCCTCAGGGAAACACTTGGGGGGCTGTAGAAAAAGGGGGTGATGGACCCTCACCCCTCAGCTTTGACATAGCCTGAGCCCTCATTCTGTCTGCAAGAAGTCTCCTAATCTCTTGGCTGCCTTACTTCCCCCACCTGACTTAAAAGCCTGAAACAATGACAGAGGGCGGTGCAGCCCTGGGCAGGAACAGGTGGTTCCCCAAGGTAATCAGGCCTAAGAAAAAATGCATAAAATCCTGTGAAACCTGCTTTGCTGAGAATGCCCTCAATTTTCTGATAAGGGTCCAAGCATCAAATGAGTTTGTTTCCCAAAGTTTTATGGCCCCTTAGCTATCTGAACCTGACTCAGAATAACCCCTCAAAGTTCTTAGTACATTATCCATTGTTTGATCATTACTGCCTGACAATGATTGATGAGCTTTACCTGTATTCCTGTGCAAATTGAACCCAATGAAAGCCCACTGAGGAACAGGCTCCTGGCCCTTCCCCTCTGGGAGATTGGCCACCTCTCCTCCCCAAGCAGATCATGTCTTGATACTTATTCTCATCCATGACGGCCGGAGTAGAGAGGGGGGCAGCTCTGCTGGACAAAGCTCCCCCACAGATAGGTTCAGGTCACAAACTTGAATATTAATCTTTAATCTGTGTTAACAAGGTACCATAGAGTGGGTATCACTGGTCATTCTGCCCTATAAGATTTTAGGTAAGCTTCACAAAGTCATGGATATTGGGATAGGCAAAGACTTCTTAGACCCACCAAAAGCACACTGATACAAGAAATAAATGATAAATCAGTCCTCATCAAAATGAAAAATATTACATTTCAGGAGATACCACTTAAAAAGTGAAAAACAAGCCACAGGCTAAGAGAAAATATTTGAAAATCACACATGCAGAAAGGGACTTTATCCAATAATGTCAAGTGCTGGCGAGGATGTGGAAAAACTAGAATCCTCAACATTACTGGGAGAACCACAGTATTTGAAACTGCCACGTTGAAACACAGATTTAGCACGTGACCCAGCAATTCCACTGCTAAGGAACTACCCAGGTGAAATTAAAATGACTTGTACACATTAGCCGTAAAAGCCAAAAAGTAGAAACAATCCAAATGTCCAATTACCCAGTGAACGGATAAATAAAATGCAGTACACCCACACAATAGAATATTCTTTGGCGATGATGCATGCTACAGCATGGCTGAACCTCAAAAGCATTCGGTGAAAGAAGCCAGATTCAAAAGACCACACACTGTAGGGTCCCATTTATACAACACGTCCACAAAAGGCCACTCTACAGACGTGAGAAAGAAATTACTGGTTGAATGGGTCTGGAGGTGGGAGCAGAGGTGACTGCAAACTGGCACAAGATTTCTTTGGGGGGAGGTTGCAAATGTTTCAAACTTAGGTGATGTGATAGTTGCACACAATTCTATCTAAATTCACAGATTTTCCTACAGCCATTGAATTATACACTTTAACAGGGTGAATTTTATGGCATGTGAATTACACCTCACTAGAACTGTTTAAAAATTAAAGAGATTTTAAAAAGATGTCGTGGCTAAGCCTGACTACAAACCTCACTATGACATGTTAAGATGTTGATACCGCAATGTGTCATTTATCCTGGTGTCTCACTTCTAGGAAACTTGGCTCTTAGGACACAGTACATGACCAAGGAAGAAAACAACCCCCAAGAGGGAATAAGATGGCCATCCCTAAATGTATATGCTTAAGGCTATAAGAAACAATGGGAAACTCTCCCCTCACCCTTCCCCAGGCCTGAGATTTGAACTTAATGACTGAATATATGTCTAAATAGAGGGCACCTGATTTGATAAGCCTGATTACAAGGCTTCCCTCCGCAGCTGACATGCACACGGTGACAGTCGGTACTGATGAAAGGATCGGACGTGGAGACCAGTATCACAGCCCGGCCATCTGGGTCTGATCAGCCCCTCACCGCAGAACGCCTCTGAGGGCAGGGCAGCTGATGCCTCCCGGACCCTGTGGCTGACAGGATAGTGGGTCTCTTACACAAGGTGGGGAGATAAACAGTGTTTCTCAAAAGGAGGTCATGGGAATGGCCGTGCTGCTTATTTATGATACAGATTCTCGTCCTCACTCCAGAACCTCCAGGAATGGTGCCCGAGTGTCTGCATTTGTAATAAGCACCCTAAGGTGATTCTTATGCATATTAAAATCTAACACATAAGGGAACATTAGAGATAGATATTAGAGAATATTAGAGATAGAAGGAACCTTGATTATCATCTAATCCAAACCTCATATACTGTAGATAAGAACATGTAGAAAAATGAGGTAACATTATATTCTACTATCCTCAAAGATTTATTTAAACTCTTTAAAAAAAAAACTGTAACTCTCGTCTTACAAATTGTCAAGCATATTTATAGATGTGAGGGAATGTATAATGTACCTTGGAAATACTGTCTTCAAAGATTAATGAAGATAAAATGCCCAATCACTTGGAGATACGTTTCTGCTCTCAGGAAAATGAATCCAGAGCACCTCATTACCTGAAGGTGCTAACTAAATGAGTCATCATAATAGTTAAATTATTTTTACTTTTTTGTATGTTCAGTATAATTACTGCACTATTTCCCCAAACCTACCTTCCTTGACAAAGTACATAGTTGGATGGACCTAAAAAAATGTCAGCATTCTTACCAATCACTAGCAGTAAGTCATCATTCGCTCTGAAGAGCCATCTCTGGTGCTACAAGTCGTGTTTTTATATTAAGCCAGCCTCGGTTCTCCTGTGCGTGGGTCCTACCTACCGCATGAGCGAGCAGGCACGGCTCCGATACAGAAGCCTGGAAATCCAAATGCTTAAACCACCCCAGACTGTTACTTCACAGAAATCTTCTGTCCACAGCCTTTATCACACTCAGAGCTTCAGTGAAATTATCTGTGCTCCATCTTTGTGGAATGATTTTGTCATTTTTTCAAATGGGAAAAAGAATGAAAGCCAATATTAGAACTCTGTAGATGTGGGAATATTGATCTAATGGCTTGTCTACTACTAGGCTAGTGTCTGATATTTTGTTAATGGTAGAAACCGAAAAAAGAAAATCTGCCAACATCAGTGATATATTGGGCTTGCCGAGATAGGACACGCTCCCAGCGTGACCCTGCCCAATTTTGTTCAATGATGCTGTGCTCATATTTAACAAGGAAGAAAAACCGCCTGGATAGGAGGCATTTCCAAAACTGACAACTGAAGAGATTTTAGGATGAGCAAATCCAAATAGATAGGAAAGGTAATTACAGTAAGACCTTGTATAATAGTGACTTCAATACACTCTTGTACACAACATTTTGACAGTCTCAATCTTTTTTCTCTCTTCCTCGCTTTCATCTCTCTACTGCTATCTTTTTTCTATTTCTCATGATTGTGAGAGACCTAACATATGTCTTGAGAACAACTCTATTTTCGGCTATTGAGAATTGTTCCTCAAATCAGGAAGCTCGATTCTGGTCTGTATCTCTTTGCCAGTGACGCTGGTTTTATCCTCTGGTGAAATGAATGGTGGGCTGTTCACGCCTCCGCCTCGTGAAAGTCTTGCTTCTCTTCCACAGGAATGTTAGCAGCTTTTTGTTCCCTGTTTCTTTCATGATGTCATCACTGCATTCTAAGAATTTTTCATAAAATTTCTTGATTATGTTAGCAATATGTCATTATTTTTCATCGTCACCCAAGGCAGTGTTTTTATTGATTTTAGATTACTACGTATAGTGATATTATTTTATGTATTACTCTCTCTATACTAATAGATGAAATGACTATTTTATAATCAGGCAATGCAAGATTAACTAATGAATTCTGACTGAGGAGATAAAATCTGGTTTGGACAGTGTGAAAAGGGTGAAAGGAAAGGCCTTCAGCCTAGGACCTCAGGAGAACTGGATGGGGATTTGTTAGAACGTGTCAGTTCTAACCCCCCCCCCCAAAAAAAAAGAGGGAGAGAGGCTGGAGAAAGGAGTTAGAGCAATGGAGATTTCAGTGAGTAGGAAGGACTCAATGCTGGGTGGATTGTTCTTAGTATATTTCTGTTGACCTAAAAATAACAAGAAAAATTTTTTTTCAATGACTAGGAGAGCTTTACGAGAGAAGGCTGAAGGCTGACTTGGGGAGAGTAGTAGGAAAAAATAAAAATGAACTACATGCAATGTCTTAGTCCTGAATTTCTCGGAGTCTATAACTGTCCGATACCTAAAATTTTCCTTTCTGTAATGCACATGTTATACCAAGACTCATCGTTCCAATAGTAACTTTGTTATACACAGTACAGCCAAACTGTTACATGATGATGACTTCATTCATTCATTCATTCATTCATAATTACGGAACTCCTACCATGTGTCGCACATTGTATCAGGGACTGTGTATATAAAGTTGCAAAGAACAAATAGTTTTCGTGATAGCTTACGGTACATACCTACTATGGAGGTAAAGCACTGTGGCAAAAC
Source organism: Desmodus rotundus (assembly GCF_022682495.2). Taxonomy (NCBI): domain Eukaryota; kingdom Metazoa; phylum Chordata; class Mammalia; order Chiroptera; family Phyllostomidae; genus Desmodus; species Desmodus rotundus. The sequence continues at coordinate 17,538,047 of NC_071399.1, read as the reverse complement.
ATAAAAGGACTTCAGGTATACATGCCAGAAAGCCAGGCTTCCCACACCTTAGCCATGCCCTTCTTCAGCCCTTAGGTCCAAATAGCCAATCAATCTAAAATTTTCTTATCTATTTTTGGTTGAGGACGCAATACTTTCTGACCCACTGAATTTCACAATAAACTAAAATTAGACTCATGCCTCTAAGTGGTATTCTTGGTACACCGTCCATCCTGAACCAGTAAGAAGGCAGTCTGAGACAAAGAGGTGCCTCTCTCATTGGCTCTTCGTCCTGGGAAAATGGCCAGGAGATGAAAGGAAAGGCATTTAGACTTAGGGATTTCTATGACTGGGGCATTCCTCCCCAAAAAGCAAAACTGCATCTATTAACCCACTTCATTTCAGCCACTGAGCAAACATAACATTGAAATAATGTGTCGTTACTACCAGTCTGGGATCTATCTAAACCAATGATCCAAGAATAAGAGGTTCCATAACCCATTATCCAATTCCACTTCATTCCTTTTAATTCTGAAAAGTATAAAATCTGGCTGCTCTGTAATATTCTCATTACTTGCTTATAGTGAAATTTCAAAGATCTACCATAAATTATCTGTGGAAGTCTCATTGTTCCATATTATGACCTTGAAATATGACTGTTACCTTGAAAGAAAAATCAAAAACTAATTGGAAATGCATTGATTTTTTAACCCCCTCCTTCTCTTTCTTTTCTAACAACATCTTTATTATTAAAGCAACACAGCACCAGACACAAGACAGGGACTCCTCTTCTTCAGTCTGTCTGGTAAGGAAATAGCCACAAGCTATAAATGACAGCAGTGATTTCCAATCTTCTGAAATTTGCAGTAGCCTATCACTGCTTAATTTTAAGTTACTCTGCAGTTCTGCTTTTCTACTTTGCAATTAAAGAAACCTGAGACCGCAGAGGCAGGCACAAAGCACCGTCCTCACCATCTGGAGAGATCTAAGGTCCCTAACGTAGTAAGCAATACCCTTGACCCCCAGCCCTCTGACTACCTCTCCTGCCTCACCTGCTACCTCCTCTCTATTTACAGCCTACTCTCCAGTCACTCTAAATCAGTGTTCAGTTCCCTGAACAGCCTGTTACCTCTCTTGGATCTGTGCCTTATACATTTACAAATGCTGGTCCCCCGCTGACACTTGGGCATAGCCACGGCATTTATCACACCAAACTGCAATGTGCTGTTTACTTGTCCATCACCTGTAACTAGACTGTAACTGTGGAAGACAGGGAGCCTCGCCTACTTGTCTGCAGTGCTGGGCATATGCTAGCACTGCGCTTTGCTAAAACAATGAAGTGATGAGTGAGCACCCCGCCCCTGGGTGGGATGCTTCACCCTCCAGCACCCCATTTGCTTATCTGTCCTCCATACTAGATCAGGAGCTCCTCAAAGTAGGGATGGGGCCTTTTCTCATAGCATCATGCCTAATCTTGTTTCCAGAACACTGTTCAATAAAATGCGTTCAGTAGGTAGCTAGGTTCATAGACAGACACATTGATAAACAGGCAGATAGCAGATAAAGTCTTCTGGGGGAGACTATGATAGCAATCATCAACTGTCAGTGAATACTCAAGGTGACATTAAACAAATGTCTTCTAGAGTACTAGGTTAGAAACAGCTGACACAGAGCCAAACAGCCTGCTCTCTCCACCTTGGACTAAGGCTCAGTTCCTTCACTTGCCAAATAGGATTAATGATAATCCCAAACCTCACAGGGTTGTTGTGAGGATCAAATGAGTTCACGTGTTCAAAGTTCTGAAGTAGTGTCGGACAGAGCACATGCTAAGATACTGTAAATCAGGTACGCCTGTCTGGCTGCCAGTCGTAGCCCTGCCAGGAAGAACACATGTGGTCATTCCCTCCCCAAAGCGTGTTAGCAGGAAGACAGCATTCTGAATGAATCAGTGGCGCATGGAACTCAATTCCATCGAGACACCTCAGTACTTAATCAGTTACCTTCCTTGGGAAACAGACCAAGCTATATGTCTTAAAAACTGGCTAATACAATCAGCCAGCAGTTCCCAAACCCGCACTCACATTGTGGTACCTTGCCCAAAGCCAACCACCAGAAACTGAATGTGAAGGAAACACTTCAGCGGGTGTCCTGCCAGTGAAGGAGTTTACGTGCCTTTTTTTTCCCTTCAAAATAAAAAGTGATCATTTCAAAGATTCCCATACAAAAGGACTAACTACCCTGAGTATATTTCTTGTTTCCCAGCCGCCTATTTTCCAGAGAAATTCTAATCTACAGCACTGAGATCACCTCTGCACTTTCCTCACCAAGGTAGCAAATGCAGAGAACTGGGAGCAGGGAGTCCTGAGACTTCCCAGGAAATGCAAATTACGGAGAGAAGAAGGGCTTCTTTAAAAATGCAAAGCTCACAGCCCGAAGGAAGGTAGGGCCTTCCACAAGCCAACTTCCTTCTCTCAACTCTGGCCTCTTACTTTCATTAAAACAGCCCAGGAACCTGCCCAATAGCTCGCTACTACTGGGCCTTGGTTTGTCGTGAAGTTTGCAATTAATACAGTAATTAAAGTGCTTCCAAAGGGCCCTTGGTTCAATCAGCAGTGTTTTATTTTCTGGGAGAAGAGGCTCTCTTTCTATAAAAACACAGTAGGAGGCACAGTTAAAAACTGTATTTCAATTGCAAACAATGCGGCTGTGTTCCGAAATGGCAAGAAGATAAGAAAATGATCCTGGGGGGTCCCCCGCCCCCCCCACAGGTGGCACTCAAGGTATACCGGGGCCAAATCCTCTCAGTAGCAGTCGTGCTCTGCTGCTGCTCCTGCGGCAGGGAAAACTCATTTCACAACGGAGCAAATTAGCAGAATTAAACAGATGAAGCCCTGGGTCATAGTACGCCACTTCATTACTGCAGCCGCAGTGAAGGCAGTATACCAAGACAACACCAGGAGAATTAAAAGTTTTTTATTTTTAAAGTCTGAGCTTTTCTATATTGACAGGTAACTTGAAAAATTTAATAAGGATTGACAATATGAATAACTGATTTTCAGATGCAGGTCAAAACTAAAGGTAATCAAGTTGGGAAGGCGGCCTGTTACAGAAACCTTTGGCCGTGTCTACAGAACCTTTCCTTTCTAGTTCTTCTGTCTGAGAGAGACCTGAAGGGCAGTCTGGCCGATCCCCTGTGCCTGGAACTCCTCAGCGGCTCCGTCCCTGTGTAATACATACAGTCTCTGCTCCTGCCCACTGCAGCCAGGCCCAGCCCACCTCCCCAGACTCGGCATCCAGCTCTTCCAAAATGACTGCGTCTCCACCAAAATGATCTGCTGCCCATTCCAGTGCAGCCAGGTGCGCTTTCTCGCCCCAGACCACATCTTCGTACAGAATGGCTGCAGGCAAGCTGGTGCAGGAAGGGGCCCTGGGTTTAAAATGCAGCTCTGACCTTTACCATTAATAGGTAGGAAAGGTGGGGTCACACAGTTATGCTTTCTGAACCTGCATCTTTCTTACTGTAAAGTGGGGGTAACAGCGCTTTCTCCCACACTGTTGGGAGGATCAATACCACTGCAGATACGTACAGTGCCTGAGCCAGCGTCAACCACTCGAGTCCATTCCTCCCTCTGCCCCACTGATGAAGATTCTCTGCGTGACCAGACTTTAGGCAGGCTCCTGAGCCTTCTCCTAGGCCCACGTGTGCAGTTCTCTGTAAAACCCAGTTTTAGTAAGAACCTGGCTAAGTCACTTTAACCAGCACCCTGGTTTCCCTGGCATCTGATCAGGTTCCTTACCCTCCACCATCTCCCCAGCTCCTGCCCCAGGTGATATATGATCACCCTGCCTGTCTTCAGCAAGAATCCTGTTAGGTCATAGCCAGAAACCCCCTGGCCCCTGAATCCTTCCTTTTAGTAATTTTCCATCCACTGCTCACCTTGCTCCTTGGCTACAGATCCCCCTCTGCCATATTCAGAATTGATCCTGATTCTATTTCGAGGTCTCCTTTCCCTCTTCCAATTGTCCTGAATACAATCTTTTTTTACTGGCCAGCTCTGATTTTTCTTTGATACCACCCACCATTTAAGGTCCACCGCCAACCTAACCCCCCTCAAAAAAATCTCCTTCTGACCCTTCCAGGTGGAAATGAGTTCTACCTCCTCTGAATGTATATGTCATTTATCCATAATTTGTTCATTTGACATTTTGCCAAAAATAATCTTGCAGTGTAGCTCTTTTCCAAGGCCCAGATACCTTCACAATGAGCCCACCTGTCATTAACCAGGCTTTCGAGCTCTCTTTATCCACCACAATCCCAAGCAGAGTCTGGGGCCTTGATCAACTCCTACTCTTGTTTTGCCACTGCCTTGTGGCTTGTTCTTTCTCCCTCTCCCGAAGAAGTTCGTGATGCCGTGCCTGATTTTGAGGACCAACCTCCATGCCTCCCTCCACACAGTTGCAATCCTCCCTTGCGGTGTCGCCACTTGGCACCAAGAATTTAGTAAGAATGACTTTTTTTCATTATCATGTTAACATGAATTAAAGTATAACATTACTAACTAGTGCTTGAGAGGTTAAAGAGAAAAAGTTACAGAACCAGATAATGAAGACTATAGCAAAAAAAATTTTTAATGAACTGCTAGAACAATCCCTCTACCTGGCTCTGAATAACTCCCCATCCACCTTTTTAGCAACATTTCTTTTTCAACTATACCTACTCTCCCTCACATTTTCTACCTTTCCCCACTCTCAGCATGGGTACCCACTGCTTCCCTGTACCCACACCCAGTTAATCCCTGCACCACTCCTTTAAATCATCTCTTCCTCAAAGATACCCAACAAATTTTGGAGTAGAAATGTATAATTAGTTAATTGACTGCAACTTCCTTTAAGGGGAATTCTCAGTGGTGTGAAGTCTTGACTGCGGGGAGTTACCGGTGTCTGCTTCTCTCTGTCGGGAAGTGAGAAAGGGAACTATGAGGAAAGGGGGTGGTTAGGAAGAAGGTAGGTGCGAAACAGTCCAACATGTCCACCACGTTGCAGTAGAGTAAGCATTGCTCCTAGCCTCTCTCTTCTCAGCTGATCAACCAGAGAATCTTACTAATTATTTCACAGGGAAAGGCCACATGCTCCTAATCAGACTTAAGAGTTGTGAATGAAATAAAGTCGAATACATCTATCTCTTTGCTTTCTCTTCTATCTTCTCCCCATCATCTCAACCTGCAGCACCCTCTTCCTCTGATTTCCCACTCCAGAACTAGAAAAGAATTGGAAATGGGAGAAGAAAACTACCCACCAGAGGAAGCAGACCAGTATTTTGGAGAGTCCCTCACCTACTCAAAAGTGTGGTACAGCCTATATACCTGCCCAATAATTAGGCACAACCCAGCCCTCTGCCTCATGAAAGCTGCCTTCCTAAATCAGTAAGATGTTACACAAAAATCTCATAGTTGAAAAAGCATAGTCATGCTTTATGGAGGTGCCGTCAGAGACCCAAAGAACTGTGACCTTCAATCTCCCACCTAGAACTGAACAAGGAAAATGAGCACACAGACACAGCTAACAGCATAATGGGTACCAAGCAAACTGTGAAGGTTATAGCACTTGACCCTCTTAGACTGTGCTGGTGGCTTGGAGGTGGGGGCAAGGGTTGGCATTGATTCTGTGTCCCACCCTTCCCTTACCTCTATTCCTCTCTGGAGTTCCCTACTGAGTGCAACAAACACAGAATAGTCTGTACCATTTTTATACATAGTTGAACAAGTTTTAAGTACCTGACTACTTCCAAATCAGACCTCCTTTGGTAAATAGCATGTGGGCACAAAGCTTAGCCACAAAGGCTGACTGAAGTTTCATTTCTCCAGTCCAAGCTATCCTGGGTCTGGGAAGTGGACCAATAGCCCCTCCAGCAAACCAGCCTGACGCAGCACTGACGAAGGCCCCTGATGACTGCCTGGTGTCCCATCCACACCACGAGTAGGCAAGGCAGGAGGGCCTGCTAAGCATAGCAGGCAAGGGGTGTGCTGAGCCATCCCTGTGAACACAAGTTCTTCCACACTTGCCCACAGGCAGGGACAGAAGGCCCATAATGACACAGGGCCCAATGAATGACAACCTGAATCAATCATATGACCAACTCCTCCTAACATGGGAGGAGCTTATAAAGGAGGATGGTGGGAGGAGGAGCCAAAAGAATTCCCTTATTTCTCTTCCCACATCCCAACAACCAATTCTTGATAGGTATTCATTCTCTGACTTTAAGTGTTTCTAACATTCAAAAATCCATTTCCTCCCAGTAATGATGATAGAGTCTAACTAAGGAGGACTGTCACTCTTATGTATCTTATGCAATTAAACCTGTGAGAAGTTGGTAGCTGGATGAGACCCTAAACGATAGAGACCTGACTTATTTACCATTGCACTGATATCGCATAACTGGGACCTGGCCCACTGAAGTAATCAGACATTTGTAAACCAAAAGACAGCTAGAAATGAACAAAAGTGGGATCCAGGAATGCAGGGGTAGCAGGTAGAACAGACATTGAAAATGCAAAGGCTTCAACATTTGTTTTCTTCTTTTTGAAGCAATGTTAGAAACCACATGGGCTAAGCCCATTATAGCCTTTTCATCACATTTTCATTCCCATAGACGAGGGCTTTTGTTGAAGGACAGCTCATTCTTGGTTAGCTGCACAATATCAACCTGTATATTTTAATTCAAGTAATTCACATTTCAAAGCTATGGATGACAGGACTTAAATGCCCCTTACAGCTCTTGATCTTGTGAAAATTTGGAAACCTCCCCTAAGCCCAGGAATCACCTGCCCCCAGCCCACCAACTTCACAACCCTAACTTTATGGATTCATTTTTGTGCAAGTGCCAGCCTGTGTCCTGTGTTGGAAAGTTCTTGCTCTAGGAAGGTATTCTCTTGCTCCCTCTTCTTCCTAAGGCCCTTTGTGTGGTCAGGAAAAGACAAAGCCTAGACCTCAGGTTAAATCCTAAGATGACCCCTTTTGCCTTTTCATTTCAGAAACTACCTCAGGAAAAGATGCCCTTTCTGAGACAGGCTGAGCTGGCAGATTGTACGACACGAACAGGAACCATAAGGGCAAGGTCCTCATACAGCATCGTATCTGCAGCATAGTGTCTGGTGCGCAAGACGTGCTCAAGCATGTTTACTGAATGAATGACCACGAATATGGAGACCATAAGCAGTGCTATGCTGAAGACTTCTTGTTGACTTCTAACATGGTGTTTGTTGAGGATTTAAAACTGTGGACATCCATAGGGCACTGCTTGGAATAGGTCAGACAAATCGTTTAATTGATAACTTTGTGTATGGGAAATCAATGATACAAGAATGCGCATTGGTTGTTGGGTTGCATGGTTGGAGAAAGATCTACCTCATTCTTACATATCCACCAAGTGTTGCAGATGCGTTTGAAATGAATGACACAGGAATCCAAATAATCATTAGAGTTTATAATAAAAAGACCCATATTTCCCCGAAATATTGTCAACTATACGCTATGTAGACCTCGGTCTGCCCTGCCGCTGCAGGAACTACCTTAGCCTCAACCTACTGAGAGAGAAAGTTAAAAATTTAGAAATCAATGCATTGCTTATACTCCTCGTCTGAGATTCTGGCGGGGACTAATTCACTAAGGGCCACACCAGACCCTGGTAAGCTGAGGAACCTTAATTACCTTCGTTAAGACAGATGAAAGTCCAGTCAGACCTCTGGGAGTGGCCAGGAAATCCCTTTGATTCTCTGAGAACCATCTGGGAGCTAAATAAGTTAATACAGCATTGTAAAAGGATTTCTCAAATCAACAGCTCTGAGAGTCTATTCCTTTTAAACATAACTATGCAAATATCCTGTCCAGCAAATAAAGAAACATACAAATGAAGAAAAGAACCAAATTACATAAACTGTTTGGGGACGTATTAAATCATCATAATAATAGCATTACAATAAGAACAAGAATTACAATTATTTTCCAGCTTATAATCCAGAAGTAATAACATGTCAGATAAATTTATAATATACTTAGGTACTGCAATCATATTAATGGGTGGTCGCTATTAAATGCTAGTAACAAAAAGCATAAAAACAATTATAAATGAGGCCAGAGACATGAATTTAAAAGAATGAATGAGGGCCAAATAATATCATAGAAAATGACTATATTACTACAGACTGCCAACCGTATATGAAAAAAAAACATACCTCAAAATAAAAACAAAGGTATGTTTTCTGAAAATAGAATTTAAGTGAGGGTGTTAATCTATTTTTCTCCTACTAAAACAGAAATTACATTTCTTCCCAGGAAAAGGGTTGCCATACATTTTTCTCATCCAAAAATGTAAAAACACACAAAGAAATAACCTCTGGTCCATTTGCCCCATTTGGCAATGTTCTTTCGTGAGAGTTTTATCCTCTCCAGTGGCAGGTGGCCTGTGTTTGTCAGAACAGAAGTGACCCAGGGAAGGGGCAAAAGTCTCCTATTGACAAGACTCTCCCTGTTCCAACTTTTCCAACTCAAGAAACACAGGCAACATACTTCTACAAATGGTTTTCAACACACTCTGCAAACAAAATGAGACACAACGCTACCAACAACAAAAAAAGGGCCATGTTAAAGTGATATGCTCCCTAGACGTGTGTGTGTGTGTGTGTGTGTGTGTATCCCCCTCTGCAGATGTAGCCTCTCCTTCACAGAAATTCATGTGTCTGAACACTTGAACACGTGATGTCTCCACTCTGGCTAAGCATGCATGTGTACTTTCTCCTCGGCTGGATTATGAAGTCCTCGGACTTCTCCGTATCTCCTAGAAAAATAATTGTAGCCTATCAAGAGCAGTAAGTGATCGCTGAGCACTTGCTGAGTTAGGAAGAACAAGGAGTAAACACAATGGCTTTTATTATTTACATAATAATTGTCACATAAGTTCCCGTTGATATTTTTTCCTAAGAGTCAGGTAGAGCCTACATTTCGTATATAAGGAAACTTTCTAACAAGCCTGTTTTGCTTCTGAAACCTGGTTTCTCCACTTATTTATGCCATAACTGCTTTGAGACAGTTTCATCTATAAAATGGGTATAATGATGTCAACCACTGGGTTAGCAGTGGAATTTAGTGAGAGAGAAAAATATGAAGTGCTTAGCACAGAGCAAGCGCACTAAGTTCAATTAGTAGAGAGGAGATAGGTTGGTTTTCATCTTATGCAATTCCCTTAAGACACTCTGAATACAAAACTTCTGCTCTCAGTACGGTTCCATGGACCACACAGCAGGATGGGAAATCTCCCCAAAGCCCTGAACCCAAAACATTTGAGGACCACACCACACTCCAGTTAGGCAAGTGGAGTCTGGCAGATTTTTTACTCAGTATGTGCTAGAAAGCTCCGTCAGTCATTCTGGGAATGGGACTGTTTCAATCCCCTCCCCAAGGGCATCTACCCCAATCTGTCACTGCTTAGTCTCGGGGTTCCGTGTGAGGTCCATAGGGGGAGTATCCTTCCTTAGTCTTTCATTACTGCTCAGTATTGGGGCTAAGTCCTGGAGTCCAGAAAGGCCAAGTTATCATTTAACTTTTCTAGAAAAAGTTCTCTTCATCTCTATCTCTCTCTCTTTCTCTGTCTCTCACCTGCTCTTGCTGGCGGCACCCTATACAGAGTCCTACAGGAGAGCCAGCACAGGCTGAGTCTGGGAAAGCACTCCTCCCTCACGGAGCACCTTCCCCAGACACGATTCACACCTCGCACCCCAGGGAGACTGCCTGTTGAAGCAGAGCTGCTAAAACTTCACAAAGCATCAGAAACCCCTGGAGAGTAAAAGGTGGGGGGGGGGGGGTTGGGGAGGGGGTTGGCGAGGACTTAGGGATTTGCAGTCCTAACGAAGTCTTCCAATAACATTGTCTCCTAACATTTTTCCTAATGTTGATTAGGAAAAAAAAAAAAACACCAAAACTGATTCCCAGCCAGGGCTTCTGTCTGTGTGGAGTTTGCACGTTATCCTCATGTCTGCTTGGGTTTTCTCTGAGAACCCACTTTCCTCCCACATCCCAAAGCTGTTCGCTCTGGGTAAACTGGGGTTTCTCCATTATCCCAGGCTGAGTAAGTGTACATGTGTGTGAGTGTGCCCTGTGACAGAGGTACGTACCCTGTGACAGAGGTACATACCCTGTGACAGAGGTATATACCCTGTGATAGAAGGGAGTCCCAACTTACACCCTAAGCCACCTGAACAGGCTCAGGCACCCACGACCCTGAACTAGAATAAGCAGGTAGGAAAATAATTCTTGTACCTGTTTTTGTTACTCATTCTTTAGTGTGTATATAGCTCACATTTACTTCAATGTTTAATATCAGAAGTGTTTAGGGTCTTTACTTAGAAGTTGGGTGATGTTTCTTGTAACTGGAAATATGCAGTAGAAACTTAACTCTTGTTAAGAGTTAACTCTTGTTAATCTATGGTAAAATTGGTTGTGTTATACATCATTTTCCTTCAGGTCACGGTTTCCAAGAGCCTGCCGACCAGGACTTACTGTACAATGCTGCTGATCACAAATCACACTTGGAGTAGCACTCTGTTCACGGACCTTTGGTACCACAGATGAGAAACATGTGAATTCATATGGGAATGGAGAGCATCGTGCTCAAACAGGTGATGTTCCCCTTTAGTTTTGCCTCTAACGCTACCTCCTTCCATGTCCGCAGCTATACCGTAGCCTCCCTGCCTCTGGTCAGCTCCATGGAGACTACCCCCGAGCTCTCCCAATTAGCATGTGTAAGGCACTAACACTGTGACCTAGGTGTGCTCACATTATTATTACTTCACCCCACACTCATCACTAAGAGAGGCACACTCTTCTCATTTCACATCAAGTTTAGAAACATCAAGCAATGTTTCCAAGGTCACAAGTGACACATGAAGGTGTAGGAGCCAAGGCCTGACCCGTAAGCAGTGCGCTAAATCCACTCCAGCCTCCAGGTCTTCCCCTGCTGGACCCAGCCATGCCTCATGCCCTTCGTGGAGAAACATTAATGTTGACATGTGGTGTTTCCTCACTCAGACAATGACCTTTTAGAGACACAATGTCATCTCTGGACACAACTACTTGGCTTATTCATTGCAGACTGCTGAAGACATAGTTTTGTCCAAGGGGATCTGACTTCAGTACTCTCAGAAGACACCCAGTCCTCCCTGTCCAATCACCCACATGTTTATCTTTGAAGAGAAACAGCCAAGTTTACCATTCCCAATGGGTGCCCACTCCGCTGGAGAGGGCAAGACCACATCACCTGGGTTGATGGAGCCACTAGAATTCTATCAGGCAGCACTGTTCCTGCCTCATCATGGTTCTAACAGAGAAAATCAAATGATCTGAATGCAAATAAAGGTTCTGCCACTCAGCAACTATGTGACCTTTAAAGTTCTGCAAACCTTTCTGAATCTCGGATGAAAAGTGGAATAAAATGATACAGTGCACAAGATGGAGTGAAGGAATAAAGGAGGTAAAACATGCAAAAATGTTCGGCACATAATAGGAACTCGGTAAATTATAATTCTCTCTTTTCCTATCTCTTGGCTTTCCAGAGAATCCTTGACTTTATTAGTAGAGAAAATCTTAGTGGCTGCAGAGTCCAAGCACTCCCAAACCTGAGGGCATGCCAAAATCGCCTGGAGAGGCAGCCCAAAATGCAGATTCCCCGAACCAAATTGCTTATTCCCTCCAGGAGACTAGGCCAAGGATCTTCATATTCTAACCTACAAATCATTTTTGCAAACCACTGGTCTGTCCCAGATCAGAAAACATCAGGTCCGAAAAGCTATCCATGGTTCTCCAAGGTGAACTGGACCGAGTAGCCTGCTGCAGAGGCTGGAGGGCTCAGAGTTTTTCTCCCTATCTTTTAGAGATTTCCTTGTTATCCTTTCCCCCATTTCCTTTGATTTACAGTATGCAATTTTCATAAATATGACTCCTAGCATATTTATACTGTATTAAAATTAGGAAAACTCTGGGTAAAAAAATCCTTATATGAAAACACCATTACTGCACAGAAAGTAAACAAATGAAAACAGGGCATTCAAAACCATTCTTCCCATGGTGGTTCAAACTGCTTATACAAATAATAGCTATGAATGCATCAATTCAGCAGCTTACTAGACAATAAAAAGTCTTTATATAGACAGGCAGGAAAATGCATTCAGTGACTGTCAGAATAATAACTTTGCACCTCTTGACTGGGGCTCATTAAAATGCTCAGTCATAGCTTCAAAGAAAGGTGGCTCTGTGTCAACCAAATACACAGTCCAAGGACCTTTTGACTCAAATATTTGTTTAAATTAGATTGATAGATGTCACTTCACGAGTATTGATGCGATGCATTAAATTCCCTTAAGACCTGGGTACCAACTATAGAAACAGCAGTTGGTCCTCAAGTTGGTGTGTCAAGAAAAATTTGAACAATAATTTGTCATTAAAGTGGCTTACATGGGACATAGGAAACAATTTTTAGCCAAGGGGAAAAACACTAATAAAATGGTGACTTTCAGCAACACTTTGGTAACACTATACATAACTTAATCAAGTTAATGATTTTTTAAAACAAAAATTATATCTTTATACAAACTACTCAAGTACAGTCATTCTTCTACCTCCATGCCCCCCCTCCAAAAAGGTTCGAGGTTCTTAAAAGAGCTTCCTGCTATTTATGTTCAAATACATGCAAATATTACTAAACCCAGTCTTAACAATCCAGATTGGCCTTTAACCTCAGCCCTCCCAATCTGGGCTCCACCAGCAGCACTTGGCCAGAACCACTGCATAAGGCCTCCATAGTGCTACCAACAATGAGCACTTTTAAATGGGAAGGTTCGGCAGTAGTAGCGGGCAATGCTGCTTTGGGCTTTCCCTTCCCCGTCTTTCGAAAAGATTCTCTAGGGACTCAGACACAGCTGACCACTGGAGCCATCCTGAATCCTCTGGCTCTTCCTCTGCCTCATCTTTAAAAGTCACTGTTCCTCATGCTTCATTCTCTACCCACTCTTCCTCACCCCCCCCACTTGCCCTAAGCAACTGCATCTACTCCATGGAGATAGAAATATCATGTCCTTGTCTAAAACGCCCGCATTCACACGCCCAACCCAGACTTCTCTTCTGAGCTCTACCCACTCAAGTGCTGACGCGGCATTTCCATTTGGACAAATTAAAAACACACTGAACCTAGTCCTCCTTCTCCTGCAATACTCTCCATCTCACTCCCTACCACTCTCACAACTACTCATGCAGAAACCCAGGAGCCGTCCTCCCCACCCAACCCCCACATGAGCATTCCCCCTTCATAACAAAGACTGACAGATGCCTCCAAAACAGTCTCGAATCCGTATACTTCTCCACGTCTTCTGCTGCCACTCCAGTGCAAGCTCCCACATCCTGGTCTCAGCCTGAGCCCTACCTGAGTTCCCTGCATGCACTCTAGGTCCCTTCTAGTCCATTCTCTACACAGCAGTGACTTGTGACATTTTTAAAATGGAAATCTTATAACTCCCACATTTATTGGGTTGATCAAAAAGTTCATTTGGGTTTTTGCCCATACGATGGCTCTAGTAGCAGTTGTCTTTAACTTCATTCAAAACAGTTTTGTTAGATTGGATTGTGACAGCTGCCATATCAGCGTTCATTTAAAAAAAAATCAAAATTGGTGAATTTTTGTGTAGCCATTTTAATGTTGAAAATGGAAGAAACTATGCAACATTTTCAGCATATTATGCTTTGTTATTTCAAGAAAGGTAAAACTGCAACTGAAACGCAAAAAAGATTCATGCAATATGTGGACTCGCTGGACGATGCTCCACAGTCAGGCAGACCAGTTGAAGTTGATATTGATCAAATTGAGACATTAATTGAGACCAGTCAAACGTTATACCACGTGGTAGGAGATAACCAACATACTCAAAATAACCAAGTCAATAAAGTTATTGGTGAAAATGAAAAATGTGTCTTTCATTTTACGAAAAAAAACCAAATGAACTTTTTGGCCAACCCGACAAAACCCTGCAGTGTCTCTCATGCTTTTAGGACAAAGGCCCGCCTCCTAGAACCTCCGCAATGGCAGGTTTGTTTTTCCTTACCTCTCAGATCTCATTCTTGCCTCCTCCACACTGCCTCGCCTCTCTGCTGGCCCTCATCACTGTCTCAGGGCTGGCAACGTCCCTCTCTGCTCCGTCCTCCAGTCCCCCATCAGAACTGTGTTTCTCAGCAAGACTTCCCTGTACCTTTCAAACTTAGATAGATTCTTCTGTTACCTGTTCTCATAGTACCTTGTACTTTTCCTTATACATCTTAGGGCAATTGTAAATATGTGTGTATCATACAATGCTTTGTGTAACCGTCCTGTCCTTCTATCCTCTTAGCTCAGAAAGGGCCGTGACTAATTTCTTCATCACCTCACTATGATCCCAGAAATCAGTACAAAGACTAGCAAATAAAAACTGCCTAATAAATACTTACCAAATAAATTATCTAACAAAGTACACTCACTGATTTTCTTTTTCTATTGGGCACCTACCTGTGTCTAGCGTTCTCCTGATTCTCATAATTTATTTAAACCACATCTTCAGAATGGACCCTACAATTTCTCTCACATGTCAAAAATGCCTAAATCTAAGAGGAAAGAAATAGGATTTGGGGGCTACACAAACTGATTGAAAAAATAAGGGGTAAATGAATAATAAACTTCTAGTTCATTTTAATTAATAGATATGTCCCCTGATTGACCTGCAGATAAGAAATGCCTTAAGTTATTCTTCAGCCACCTGGAACTCAAGACATTACAAAGCCAAATGACCCAATACAAAGAGAAACTGAAGAAGAGCACAGCAAATGTATCATTGTTTATATTTTACACCAGTTCTGAAGTATCCTTTTGATCCTCAATATTTAACAAAATAAAAAGATTGTAACAATAACATATATAATATAGGTGCCCAAAAGACTATTTCACACAGCTTCAAGCCCATTAATTCATTGTCTCCACTCACATGTTATGAATTGGTTCCCTTTCCTCTTGGACTGCACAAAGGAAGTCCAAGCACCCACCCAGCTGATTGTAAAATCACCAACAAGTCTTACTAACAGGAAGTAGGTGGATGATGTTGGCACCTTAATCATTTTCACACACTTTTCAACAGCATTTTAAAAAGAAATATTACTAAGTATCTAATGACCATTATTTAGCAAGTTACTAGAAATAAAACTCCTGAAAAGTTAATAAAAGTGATTAAAACAGTGGAAAGATTACTCATCAATACATTTAACACACCAGGCAGGTTTAACTTAACAATTTTGCTTTTACGGGCAGCTTTATCAACCACTTTAATGTATCCTACGAAGAAGAAATGTACATCATGAAACACAATTAAGTCAGCAGTGATAAAGCCTCAGAATCTCTCTCCACAGTCCCTATATCAAAATGATTTATTAAACACAGAGCTCTAAAAGGCATCCTAACACTCCAGAAAAGTAAACAGTGAATGTGGCCTGACCCTCTGCATTTTCAATATCAAATGACACCAGACATAGCGCACATTAAACTTTAAATACTTAGTGCAAAGTTAACCCATAACATGCTCATTTGAACATTAGAATGAACCTGTCGTTGATGTGCTATTTGACCACGATAAACATAGATGGCTGTTCCGATGTGCTCTGCACACAGCTATTGGACTCTCCCACTGCAATGAGGCAGCAGAAGGTACACGTGTCCACTTTTCAGAGGATAGCTGTGCCATTAAAAATAAAGTGACCATCACCAATGGGAATCCTGCCTATTTCAACCAATCTCGTCTGAAGTGAGGTTCAGCTATGCCTCAGGTGCTGGCACAGGTCTCTTTCAGAGGAAAGGAAAGACTAGAACATCTCGTGTCCTGTCCATTCACTGGGCAGAAATAAATGATTGCAGTTGAGCCATTATGTGTACTTGGGGTACCACTTGTTACCGCAGTCAGTCTACCCTAATACTTCTACTATGAGAAAGGCAGTATTCTAAAGGGGCAAAGTCCCTGAAGTAAGACTCAGCCCTTTTGAAAAATCAGTATTTCTATTAAAAATAGCATTTATTGCTTTTCCTTGCTGAAAAGTAATACACATTCATTGGAAAAAGAAACAAAGTGAAGAAAATTGTAAGCATCAATAATTCCAATGCCCAACTGTTAACATTTTGTTACATAGCTTTCTAGACTTTCATTTCTCTTTAGATCGACAGATCGATAAGTACATGATTGCTAGGTAGATAAAAGTGATCACATACACACTGTATAAAACTCTTTTTCATGTGACAATGTACGATGAATGTATCTAAGTCATTATACTTTCTTCTACCCCAACATTTTTTAGGACTATGGAATAATATATTATCTATCTCTCCTGTTTTATTTACCCAATCTGCTGGGACAAGGAACGACGATATGTGCAAACGCACAGAGCCCTGAAGCCACTTGGTGATGTGCAGCAATGCCATCAGTGTGGCACAGGGTTCCAAGTTGGAGAAGGGACTGGACAAGAACACTTGGACAAAAGTTGAATTACCTTCTATGCCATTCCAAGGAGTCCGGATTTTCTCCTAAGGGCAACTGCGGAGCTTTGTGCAAGAGTATAGTGTGATCTTCTCTGTTTCAGAAACACCACCAGAGCAACGGTACACAGAACGGACTTTAGAAAAGAACCCAAGAGCCAAGATAAGATGCAGTCGCCATCACAGTAAGGAAAGGTACTGCAGAAACAATGGGGCTGGGGCAGAAGGGAGGCATTTGGGACATGTTAGGAGGTAGAATCAATGGGATCTGATCACTAAACTGATTTGTGGCAGAAGGAGAGGTTCCTGGTTTGGAGAAACCAAGACATTGACACTATTATATGGTGAGGGATTAACTGAATACGTAGCAGCTCCTACTACTCTATCTGGCACAGAAGCTGGCAATCAAGGAAACCACGGGTAGCAACAGTAGTGATACTAACAGTAGTAGTGGCAGTAATTTCCTAGTTTTACAGATGAACTGGCAGGGGAGATGGTGAGACACTGTTTAAAAGGTTTAATAGAAAGTGTTTACAGGACGCTTAGATGGATTGTTTGGTAAGTATTTGGATATCCGGATCTGGAGCCAAAAAATTGGGTTGGGCTAGATATGGATTTAGGAACCACAACTTACAAGCAGCATTGGATCTCTTGGATGAGATGAGCTCACCAGGGGCTTAGGGAGGCCAAACGGAAGGACAAAATAAAACCAGCTGAGTCCTGCCCTGCCCTGCCCTGCCCTGCGGGGCCCCTGTGGCACAGCCAGGGCCTCTTCGTGCAGTAATTTAAAAAGTCAGATCGAAGTATTCCTCAGTCAAGAACTTGTTTCTGCATTGCCCACTCTACCCACAAAAGGATGAAAATATACCCTTTTTTTCTTTCTCAAACCACGAGAATCATGTGCTGAAAAAGAAGGTCTCTTGCCCTGAGCCCGCATTCGGGCTGGAATTCTCTCCCAGCCATCAGAGAACTGGGGCCATTACCTGGAAGCCAAGCGCTCGCCGCTCTCTGTGCTGGCCTCAGCTATTTCCACAACAGTGCTGATGATTAGAACCAAAACAGTGCCAGACTGACATTTTTAAAGTAGTGAAAATTCACAGTAAAACTCTTTGAATCTTCCGTCATTTTATTAGAACAAATGACTGAACTGTCTTGCCCTTTAAGCTTACAGTTGTGGATTAGTCGATTACTCATACTTTACAATTTCCACGACAGGCCCGCAGAAACAGCAGCATTTGCTTCTTGACGGTGTCGTGAATACAAATAAATTAGCATTTAGACAGTAGAGCAAAATGACGCAAAAGGGCGATGGCGGTGAGAAGATTTGGGGGAAGAAGGACACATGTTCTCCTCCCTCTCATTAAGCTCTCTTACTCCTCTTTCAAATCATCTAAAAGTTTCACAATTGATGTTCTGAGATTATTCTCCTTAGAACAACACTAACATGAGAGGAAAGGAAAAGACAAGCTCCAGGAGCAGGAGCAGATGTGGTTTGTAACTCGGGGCCTTTCTGAGGTGAGGACCGGACGCACTTTGAATGGACCGCGAAAAGCACTTTAGTTCTACCTTCTCATTTTGCACCAAAGAAACAAGGCTATGTACCCCAAACCACACAAGTGCCAAACTGCAGAACTGGGAGTGGAGAGGAGTTCTGACTCTGAAGATGGGGCACTCTGTATTCGTGAATAAGCTGAGGACACTCCAAGTGTCTGACCACTAGGACACCATGCCCTACTGGGTGAGGCAAGACACACCCACATCCAGAATACTTTTTACATACTTCAGTTAAAGAAAGAAAACACACACAAAATGACATAAGGAAAGTTTGTAATAGCACCATGTATACAAAGTACACAGCAAAGGTGCTCTGTGTTCAAGGATCGTCACTAGGGCCGCCATGGAAGCAGTGGGATGGGAGCCGTGCCCTGGAAAAGATGTAGAGTTTCCAGGGATGGAAATGAAGGAGGAAGGAGATCCAGGAAGAGGAAATGGCGAGTGCACGAACAGGAGGATAGGAAAGTGCGTGGCTTGTTCATGGAGCAACTGCTGTGGACCAGATGAAAGCATTCTTACAGTAAAACTGAGAAAGATTAGATTTAATGTGGACTCAAGTGGGCACTGAATGTTGGGATCTAGAGTTAACTATGATGCATCCATTGAAAGTTTCTAAGCCAGGAAAGAATTGTAATAAAATTTAGTATTTTAGAATGACTCATCCTCCAGGGCAGTGTTCAAATGGAAGGTGATTTGGGGTAGTGGACAGAATACAGGAAGGAAATTTTTTTTAAAAAAATGAAAAATCAATAAGTAAAATCAGCTAAAAGATTCGGATACTAATCCAAGTGTGATAAGGTACCTCTCTGAACCACATCAATAGCAATGTAAATAGAAAAACATACTCTTATGTATATGTAAATTTACTCCTTAAACCTTATATTGGTTTTTTTATAAAGCCATTAATCTGTTATAATTTTGTCGTTTGGTGGCTTCAGATTCAGGAGTCTAAATGCTGGGTAAATTAAAAGCTGAATAGATAAACACCTCCGTATTATTCCAAGAACTCTGCCCTTCTTAATGACAGTATAAGTAGAGGCACTAAATTTGAGTAGAAAACAACATAAAACTGCTCGCTACCACTTCACACCCATTAGGATAGTTATTATTATCAAACACAGAAACTAACACACATCAGTGAGGATGTGGAGAGACTGGAACCCTCATGTGTTGCTGATGGGAATGAAAAATGGTTCAGGTGCTGTGAGAAACAAGATGATCATTCCTCAAAAACTTAAGCATAGAATTACCATCTGATCCAGCAATTCCACTTCTGGGTATAAACCCAAAATAAATGAAAGCAGGTCTTGAACAGATATTTGTACAACCACACTCATAGCAGCATTATTCAAAACAGCCAAAAGGTGAAAGCAACCCAAGTGTCCATTGATGAATGGACAAACTGTGTATGTACGTACGACGGAATATTAGTCGGCCTTGAAAAGGAAACCCTGACACATGCTAAAACATGAATGAATTTTAGACCCTGTGCTCAATGAAATAAGCCAGTCACAAAAAGGCAATGACTGTATTTTGCCACTTATATGAGGTCCTTGAATAACTGAGGTAGAATGGTAGTTACCAGGGGCTGGGAGGAGGAGAGAATGAGTTCTTTAATGGGTAGACAGTTTCAGTTTGAGAAGATGAAAGAGTTCTGGAGAGCGATGATGATGATGATGGTTGCCCAACAATGCGACTATACTTCATGACATTGAACTGCCTATTTAAAAATGGCTACACTGGTAAACTTTATGTCATTACAAAGTTTGGAGGGAAAAAACTGCTCACCAGATAAGACTATCTTCCAAAATGTTAGAGTTCTTAATGAAATCCTCACTACAACGAGAGAAAAGTTGCTAGTGCCTTGGAGAACAAGATGTGGGCACTCTCAGTGGTGGGCAAGAAGACAGCGAGGGAAAGGACATGTCACAAGTGCCCTGGCTGGCAGAGGAGTGGCACGCCTGGGCAAGTCCACAGCAGTGACCTTTCTGTGCTGGTGACAGGACGACACTGAGCACGCTCACTCTGGGCTGAACCCATCTGTCTGTCCCGGCAGTCACAGAAGAGCCCTAGCGGCCAGAATCCCCTCCCAAGGGTGAAATCTCGAGACAAGCCCTGTTCGAAGCCAACACAGCCGTCCTACTCCCCCTCGGCAGCCAGCTTCCGTGTTCTGTACAGAGGTGCAGCCAGGACACTCCCTGAGGGAGAGAAAATGCTGCCACTGATAACACATCCCCACCTGCAGTGTCTCCAGGGCCTACTGAGAAAGTGGAGGGGAGGATCTCATTGTTCACCTGCGCCCAGATGGACATGTGCCATCCCACCTGCAGGCTAACCACGGGCTGACGAGATGTGAAGAACAAGCGGGAAAAGAGTGAAAGGTAACTCATCCAAAATCTTTTCTAGTACTCCTTAGGGATAGAAGCCGAACTCTTCTATCTTCAATTAAAAAAACTGAACTTACCAGGCTGAGATAGTTAATACCTGTGGGGAGGTCAAGGAAAGAGAATCTCTGAGTACTGAGATCTAGCACCCAAAATGAGTTGGAATGATTTCAGAAAATTCTTTTTCCCAGCATACGTGATGTCCTTAAATAATTGAGGAGACACAAATTTTAGGAAACTAAACAGCCTTTCTCTGAAGCCCAAAGGTAGATTCAGAGGTGAGGCTCTTGGTGGTGAGAGAAGGAAATGGTGTTCTGGTAAAATAGGGCAACAAAGGTCACTTCCTGTGCACACCCACCGCACCACATCACATGGAGATAATCAGGAGAGAGTTTTTTCTTTTTCTTTCAGAATGGAGCATAGAACAGTGATTGCCACTATCTAACGAGCCGGGGGGCTTTAGTCCTTTATTCATTTAATTAATTATTGAACAGATATGTAATCTACACATAGCAATCAAGTTACGTGTGCATAACAAAGAGGCAAAAAAGATAGAATTCAATGGGTGGTAGTTATAACCACGTGGTTTTACTTAGCCCCTCCACATTTTAGCTTCCTTTGCCTTAACAGGAATTCCCAAATTAGAGACAACAGTTGGAACGACAGTATTACTGCTGGGGGCTTTCCAAATGGGCCAAGCAGACAATGTGGCAACTCCCTTAGGTCTTGCTGCCCTTGCTTGGGCTCCAGGTACACCCACAACAAAGACTCTAGTGCCCTCATCAGGCATGTCCCCTTGTGCTGGGCTCAGTTCAGCTCACATATTCTGGCAAAGCAGAGCAGAAAGAAAGAAATGATTCCATCCTCCAGGTTCTCTTGGCCCAGCATTGCCTCCGAAATCTGGCTACCAGCTCTGGAATTCTGCACCACTCTGAGCTGTTTGCTCACAGAGCCCAGCACACTGGGGCAGATCCCTAAAGCTGGGACCTCAGGCCTTGGAGGGCAAGGCCTCTGAGGCAGAGATGCAGCTGAGGTTACCATCACTGTCCTTCTGGGTGGACAGAAAGCCTGGCAGGAACAGAGAGACCATCCGCCTTCATAGGCTGGTGGTCTAAGACCTCGTTTTCTGACATATTTGGACCCATATAGCTGATCAAGATGTCAAGAGAAGGACTAGTTAGTGAGATGATGAACAGCAATCACACATTTTGGTCTCTCACAGCCTGAGACCCACTCGTGAATCCCCTCCCACCTACCTAAGCCTCTGCTGTGGTAGCCTCATGGGGAAACGTGAATGGCAAACCTGGGCTGGGAGCTGTTAGGACTGTCTCCCACCTACCACCCGAGCTGTGAGTGAACTAAATCTCTTCTCTTTGTTTTTGTTTGTTTGTTTTGTTTTTAGTTATTATGAAAAAAAGACATAAAGTTTACTAAGTACTAATGGGGTGAAGCAAGGCATATAAAAAAAGTATCCCGGTTCTCTTGAAGAACAAAAAGTAATAATAATAACGTAGACTACCACTTGCACATACCTCTCCCTAGGATTCCTGGATGGCAAGTCTCTATTGGGGGGAATTATTTTGTATTAACTTCACCAAAATGTCTTCTACTTTACGTGCTTCAATCTGTATGGGTCGTTTGGGGATGGAGAGCAGGAGGTAAGCTTCAGAAGCAGACCTGCCTCACATGCACTAAACAGTATCAAAACAAAGTTCTTGACTAACACTTAACTCAGTAACACTTAAGTCCATATTCTGTAAATTCTCAAATAACTCAACTGTAGATTTAACAGTATCAGAGGATATACATATCGCTAATCAGTTGTTCAAGTATTTTAAGTAACTGATATTGGTGGGGGGAGTATCTAGGGCATACAATCATTCAGAATGTTACTTTATTTTTAAGTTATTTGTGATAACATAAGAGCACAAAGTAACATGTGTTGCACATATTTAGAGCATTAGCATGTGAATAGAAAACTCTACAACAGCTATTTCTGTTATTTAAAAATAAGAACATTAAAAATTACATTTTACTTTCTCATGAAAATCTTGACTGAGGCATGTTACACTGTTACTTTTGGTAACAAATTGCATAAGTCAGCAAGAGCCCTAAATTTTTACCTTCTGTTTCCATTATGTCCTATTTTCATTATGTACTTCCGATCAATGTAACAGTCAATGAATCCCTACCACTACTGCTCTTATATACTTTTTGTTTTCATTATTATCACTTATTTCTACAAGGCTAATCAAAATACCCATTCAATGAGAGCTATCTATAGGGATAAAGGTTTTTGTACCATGTGAACATATCAAAAGCAACCAAACAAAAACCCCAAGGACTGCAAAGTACTACGGGGTGAATGAGAGTTTGAGGATCTTTGGACATCTGTCCAGTTCATATACTGTCACTTAAATTTTAAAATAGGTTTTAAAATATGTTACATTTATAATTAAGAAAAAAACAGGAAAAAAATGGGCATTGAAGCAAAGAAGATTTCCTAAACCATGAATAGATCACATTTGACAAGGGCATTAACCCACCCAATCACGTCTTTTGCTCTCATTTGCTATAAATACACAGGCCAGCAGGAACACGGCTCATTGTTTTGACCCTCAGTGTTATTTAAGCTTCCTGGCCTCACCTGATACATTAAGACATATGGTGAAACATCCCCCACAATGGATGAGAACCATCCCCTAGTGCTTGTGAAATATTCTCATTCAGATATTTAAATTCCCCTCCTAAAATATTTTTACATTAAGGGGTTGTTTTCCCAAATATCTTTGTTTCATTTTTTTAACAAAAATATTCAAAAATAGAGTTTCTCTACTCAACAGAAAGAAGTGTCTTAAATATAGGATAGCTTTTTGAAAGTAAGATTTATACAGTTTAAAGAGAGCAGTCACAAACACTTAGGAAATTAAATTTACATGTGTGTTTATGAAAAATAACCAGTCAAGCTGTGTCTGTTTCTATTGCTACTTCCTTAATATAGCTTTTATCATGAATAATTGTCTTCAATGCTGGCTGGAAAATCCCAACATTTTTCTCATTTTCATAACACCATAAGGTCAGCATACTTTATTAAATAGTTATTGAGGATATAAGAAAAAGCCAAACTGTCATCAATATTTGATAAACGTGTTTACATTATCAATACATTCAGTACTATATGATATACCAAGTACTTAGATTGGCTTGTAAGAACACAACTGATATACAAATCTTGTGTGGCCCGATTATAGATGTTATTCACCCAAATTTTTACTCCTTGTTGGAAATTAGCTTCTGCCTATTATAACAGCAATGCTTTGAAAACTAAAAGAGCACTTCAAAATGATTTGTTTAATAAGAATTTGATTGAACGGCTAGATATGTTGCAGTATGATGAATATAAAATCTAGACATATTTCTCAGCTCATTCAGTGAATAAGAGAAAAAGCAAAGGCTAGCAAGAATTTAGACAACTGTAAAGGAAGTGTAATTTACACAAACTTCAAATATAAAGTAAACAAGCTATGAAATTCTGGGTTGTCTTCTAAAATACTCTAAACAGTTTCTGTTTCAAAAGGTCCACTTTTCAGAGAAGAGCTTCTTTTTTGCAGACACTACTCAGGAGTTTAGCTTAGATGAGGGGAAAAAAGACTCAGGGAAGAGTCCTATCAGCTCAATGCTAAGGCTAATCTGTTGCATGTGTGGTTTCTACACTAGTGAGCAACTTGTAAAAAATACAACACTGCAGCTGAATGCAACAGAGCTGGAAACTGTTCCCCTGGGGATGAGATCGCAGAATGACTTTGCCACATTCCCTCTCCAGCCTCACATCACCGGCTCAGGCAAGAACACAAGCATCACGCCCCCAGGGCAGCTTCCTGTTGTTAGATAAGAACCCTCTGCTCCATCACTGTCCTTGAAATCTTCTGACCAAAAGTACACAGAAGCAGCTCAACCAGGACAAATCAGCCCCTATTCTCTCTGTATATTTTTCCCAATTGTTTGTATTCCTTTGCCTGGTAGGTTCTAAATGACACTGCTAACTGTGACCATACAACGGGGTGAATTCACAAGTTCCCACACACTTTTACACCTAACATTGCAAGTATGGATTTACTGCATTTACAGCCTTTAAAATGGCTTACATTATTTACTTTTATCCTACAATGTTACAATAGCTACTATGTCCATAAAAATTCAAGAGAAACTTTTAGCAGGATTTCAGTTAGTCCTTAGCTACTCCTGTGAGTTAAGGTCTCAAGCAATATCCTACTTTAAAGCACATAACTAAAAACATAACATAACTAAAATCACCAAACATATCCAATAATTACATAAACCTAGAGCAGTAACCCCACGATTTCCTAATCTCCTCAATTACAAGCAGGGAGATTTCCAGTTCATTAAAAAAAAAAAAAAGTAACTCTGCTTTGCCTAGCATGCTACAACCTACAACTATGTGTTTCTTTTGATTATCAGAACAAAAGGGTAAAACTACCTTCGGTGAAGCTTTTTTGCCTTAGAAGTACCAAAACAGGATAGTATTCCTGCAGACAACATGATTTTTCCATTTCACTTATAAGAACTTCACCCTGAAGCCCGACATTTATTCCCAGTTAGAGGCAAACAGTCCAACACTGTTGCTAATCTCGTAACACCCCCAACCCTATGCATCATTGCCAACTACAATCCCCCTTATATTAACTTCCTACCATGTACAGTAAACGATGCACAGCTCATATGGTCTGGGGAAAGGCAAAATCCTTCCTGAATTACAGACAATAAAACGTCCAAATGGGACGATGGCATGGCTTTAAAAAGGTTTTGTTTCAGATTCTGTAACAGAATAACACACACTGCAGTACCATGGTGTGGAGCTTTTGTGTCTCCTAATAAGATGACTCCCAGCAGAGCATTTCCCACGTTTTACAGTGACATCTATCAGCCAGACCTAGGGAATCCCAGCGCCACTCGGCTTCCTTCAGCACCACTGCCTGGGAACAGCTTCCGTCCAGAGTGGTGCAACCCTAACAGGTCTCCAGTGCCCCAAGTGCGGTGTTAACATAAGGAAATGGTGGAGGAACAGTGCTCTTTCCTGTCATTAAAACCAAATCACTAGACGTTAATTAACTGCAGGATATAAGCACCACAAATGCCAACCAGAAATTTTAAATATGGGCCATCTCAGAGACAAGTTTAAAGGAACTGACACACTCTGCATCTCAGGCAGACTGACCACAGCATGATGCTGAGTTTTGTAGAAAACATGCAATTAACCTAACCATCTCGTAGAGAGATACATAAAGTCCCAGGAGGAAGCTGTTACGCCTATTAGAATTTGTGACGTGTAATCATGTTACTTTTTGGTTTGAGGAGAAACTCTGCTATGTTTTAGTGATGATGTGATATTCAGGAAATTATACAGATAGTTAGAACCTAGAAATTATTTTATAAATGCAATGCTACTTCAGAAACGTAATTACATTGTCAGCTAATCTCTCACACCGGATTGTTGTATTAAGGAGCCGTGAAAACATTACTTATCAGTGGTAAATCGAAAAGGTCTGGGAAAGCGACTGCTAAACTTATCTCCCCAAATTCTTCAGGGCCTACACGTGAAGCTCCATAATTACATTCATCTGTTCTGATTCACTCCAGTGCCAAAATATACTCCAAACCGAAATATTGTGAAAACAACAATGCTTGAAATGATTTCTCTCTCTCTCTCTCACACACACACACACACACACACACACACACACACACACACACACACACACAAACCCACCAACTTTATACTCCTCACCCATTCAAAAGGTACACATTAAACCTATCTATTGGACTTGGAGTTCACCCAAACCTGCCACATTTACAGAAATCTCAGTGCGCTGTCCTTTCCTGGTCCCGGCTCTCCGCAGACACTAGCCCCTGGCCACTCAGGACTCCAAGCGAAAGCAAGGTGTTAAAACCCTGTTGGACTCAACCCTTCTTTCAAAGAAAAAGCACCACAAAGGCAGCCCATAATCAGCAGTTTCTAACCAAAGCCAAGTTCAATACTGCACTCACGAGAAAACAACGGGCCTTTTCCACTCTGCTTGGTGAACGAAACCAAGGGATTAAAAAGTTTCAGGCGGCCCAATCAAATACCACACTTGAGCTTTCATCAACGGCAAAGCCTAGAAAACAGGAAACTGCAGAAGCTGCTGCCTGTGGAATTCAATCGGCGAAACTCCCTTCTCTTGAGGTTCGCTTAGATAATTCCGCACCCCCGAAACTGAACTTGCAAGACCGCATCTGCTCCGCAGCCGTCGAACCCCAGGAGTGCGCCCGCTGCGCTCCGCTCGCCACCTCCCCCCTTGGCCCGGCCAAAGCACGCCCCAGGGGCGCGGGACTTACCGCACCGCTTGCACAGCACCCTGCTGACCTCCTTCTTGAGGTTCCGGCCAGTCTCTAGAGGAGGGAAAGATGCTCGGAAGGCGGCCGGCGCAAGGCTGCTGCTGTTGGCGTCGGGCTCCATGAAGAAGATGTACCTGCTGTCTTCCTTGAGCCTCCCGCAGGAGGGGAAAGCGGGGTGGTCCCAGGCGCCCAGGCGCACGGTGAGCAGCGAGTCCTTCTTCAAGCCCCCGGCTTTCACCGCCCACACCTGGTGCACCTTCACCAGATAGGGTGCCTCTTCCCTCGGGTGGCCGACGCTGGGCGCCGGGGCGGTGGGCCAGGAGGGCACGGTCCCGTTGGCAGTGGGCAGCGGATCCTGGGCGCTCGGCCCCAGCGCTGCCCGGCCAGCGGCTGGCAGCTGACGCTCGCCCTCCCACGCCCCTGCCTCGCCCGCCGCCGCCGCCGCCTGCCTGTCGAGTGCCCCCTGCTGCCGCCGCGGCGGGTGCACCTTTCCCTCGATCACCACCGCGGCGCGCTGAGCCAGCTCCTGCACCGAGCCCACGCTGGGCGGGGACGAGTAGCACACCGAGGCCCCCGCGGGAACCGCGTCGTTGCCGGCGGCCGCCCCCGGCGCCAAGGCCGCCATCCACAGCAGCAGCAGCAGCAGCGGCGGCGGCGGCAGCAGTGGCGGCGAAGAGCGGGTGGCGTGGCCGGGCCGCGGGGCCCGAGGGCTGGCACCCCCGGAGCGGTGCGGGGCGCGTCGCCATCTCATGGTGCGAGGTGCGTGCGGACTCCGGACTGTGTCGATTCGGACTCTGCCTCGCTCTCCGGCGCTGCCTGGCCTCCCTTTTCCTCTCCCCCCTCCCGCTCTCCCGCCCTTACCCTCCTCCTTTTATTTATTTATTGGGGGGTGGGGGGGCGGTGTAGGAGAGTTGTTTATGGGAGCTGGAGGAGGAGGAGGAGGGAGGGAGGAGGTGGGTGGAACCACAGAAAGGCGAAGAGGTATAAGGGTAAAAAATTAAAGCAAAAGAAAAAAAAAAAAAAAGCCGCTGCCACCTCCTGGGTTGCTGGGAGTGACAGGTCCTGCCGGCGCCGCCGCCGCGCCCGAACCCTGCTGTCGGGGCTGCTGTCACTGGAGGAGGACGTGGAGGTGGCGGAGCTGCTCGGCGGGCAACAGTCCTTTGTGTGAAGTGCTGCGGCGGCGGCTGCTGGGGCTGCGAGCGAGCGGCTGGGCGAGCGCGCCGGGGAGAGCGCCCTGGAGGCGGAGTTGCGTGCCTGGAAATCGCTGGGCGGCCGCGGCGGCAGCGCCCTGCGCCTCGCCAGCCTGTTTACCTGTGCTGCGAACTCGCCCCGCGCTCGCCGTCCCCATGCCGCGGCCGGAGTCGGTCCCCCGCGGTCGTCCCTGCCCTGCGCGTCGCCTCCCTCTCTGCTGCCCTGATTGCTGCAGTGGGAGGCCAGGCGGCAACCAGGCTGCAGTCCGAGTGGGCTGCGCAGATTTACTGGGGAGTGAGAGGTGACGCTTCAGTAATCGGGGACCTGTTAGCCCAAACGCGGGGCGGGGGGCGGGGGAGGCAGGCTGGTGAGGACGGGGGGACACGGGAGATGCGGGTCGTCGCTTCAGAAAAGTTTTGGGTGAACTGGTTATTTGAGAGTCAAAGGGAGCAACATGTTCACAAGGAACTAGCAGCAATTAAACAACTTGTCGTGCTCGCTCTCCTTCAGGCGCACGCACGCACAGTGGGCACTTCAGGTATGACACCGCTTTCACTCCATTCTCCTGTGACACTTCAGTCGTGATTGCCCTTGCCTTCCCTTTGATTGAATTCCTGGCTCACCGTGACTTTGTGACGTGTGGCGCTGCTAACAGGAGCGCCGTTGCTCAGTAAGGCCGTTGTGTGAAGTTTATGGCACTTTGTCAACTCGTCATTTAAGAAAGAAATGAAATGAAATGGCTACTGGAGCAAAAGATCCCAGACATGAGGAGCTGTAGGTTAAATTCAGATGCTCCATCTGAATACCAGCCCCCCACACTAACTCCACCCAGCTCCATCCGTCCCCTCTTCCACCACCTGTCCCGCAGAATCTAAGGAGCTACTTTTAAAACAAGACTCCATCATCTCCCAGGGATGTTCTTTTCAAGCAAGTACCACTCAACAGAAAAAGAACACATTTTTAGCTTTTAAAGGAAAATATTTCCCTTAGGCTCTTCTTTTATGGTGAAAAATATATTCAACGACCGAATAAAACTGGGTTGAAGTTATTCAACGGCCAATAGATCCACATTGTGAGAATTTAAGATTTTAAAAGCACTTTAGAGTGTTCCATAATGTTCTTTCTTTTTTTAGTCTTCAAATGTTTTTTTGGAAGGCCATGCATTGCCTTCATTCATTGTATTTCAAATCACTATACATTTAATTTTGTGAAAACATGGCCTGGATTTTCTAGTACAAAATATATATATACCTAAAAACTGTTTCAGGAATGTAGAGAATTACCCAACTTAAATAGCAAAAATGTACACCATAATTACTGCTGCACTGCAGTCATTTCTCAACTTCCCCTGTTTCTTAAATAACTATCCTGTCTGGTAGCCCACAGAATAAAGAGCAATTGTGAAAAACAGACATTCACATATGCTTCTGAAGTCTTACTGAGAATATCCTGTCGGCACTGGATAACCAATCATAGGGCAGCTGCAGGATATGCCTGGTGCTTCATACCATTGTGCCTGTTTGGAGCCTACTGCTTCCATACTTCCGTACTGCTGAGTGCTGGCATACCCATTCTGGGAGGTCTGTATGCCAGCAGATGCAAAATTCCTTCCAAAGCTCCCATTGGCATAATGCGTAGCACTGTTCACACCGCTCTGGGGTATTGCCCCCGGATCTCTCTTAAGCACACTAGAGTAGCTTCTATCATAATTTTCCCTGTTTCTAAAGGTATGAAATCCACCTCTTTTTCCCACAGAGTATCTGTTTCAATGGCCATCCTTCATGCCTTCTCTACCCTTGGAATGACCTGAACCTCAGTCTTCAACCAACTGAAGCAACTTGGGATTAATTGCTTAATTAGCTTCATAAAGCACAGAGATAAGGCCACTCACTTGCTTCGTGTTATTAGGTGTAGAGAAAGTGTATGCTGTGCCTGTTTTCCAATTCAATGAATATAATCCTCTGAGGAGTTACGGTAGTCATAATGGATGAAAAATTTCCCACTTTCCACATTCGTAGGGTGTTATCATGTGGCAAAATAGGAATGTATGGGGTTTTGCACACCGCAACAGCCAGACCAAAAACAAAAACTTAGACACTGGTATTCCCAATAAGGTACAGGCTGCAAAAGAAAATACAGTTAAAATGGTTCTCCTTCCCCTGTAGGAATACCATTGAGGTTGGGGGGTGAGGAAGACACAGAAGACATCCTCTGTGTCTTATTAGCCACCAAATGATAGAGCCTGTCAAAGATGTGGTTCCCTAACACATTCCCAAATCAGCAAGTCCTCTTGCAGGTCGTCAACTGACATCTGAATGCTGCTGTGCAGTAGGGCCACTTAAAGGCTCACAGCAGCCTCTCCATGTGCTCGTCCTGAGGACCTTTAAACAAAATGTGCATGGTCCTTTGCATTGCACACTCATCAGAAGTTCAGAATTCTGCCCACACTGCTTGTCTTGCCAAGATCTTAACCTTACAACTGCAGCTGCAAGAGAAACATACCTGTCCCCCCAGAGTTGTTCTCATACACTGTGTCTCATCTAGGCAATCGCTTCCAAGAAGCCAGGATTCGCTTGAGAGCACCTCTCTCTCTGGCAGGTCTCAACATAATGAGTACCGTGTCGGTGAGGGAGGAACTTTGAAAGCATTGCTCTCTTTTCCCACCGAGTGTGGGAAGTTGCTCCTGCAGTAGAGCTCAAGTGCCAGAACTCCCCGACTTGTAAAAGGCTTAGTACCTTTTAAAGGTGTCTTCTCTATTTCAGACTTGAACAAAAACTTCATTGGATGTTGAAGTTTGGAAATATTTCTTTGGCACTTTGGCAAACTCCAGGAAATGCAAAGACTCGGAGACCACAGTACATAGCCTGAAACAACGCTGCACCATGGTAGTCCTGCAAAGCGCAGGACCAGAGAAATACCACGGCAGCGAATTGTAAGCATAACATCCACATTTTCCCCCAAAGAGCACCGTTTACGCTGCAGAGGTGTGATTTCTGCCTTTTGAAGATCGCTGGCGCACTTTCAGACTTCCACCTCTCTCACTGACTGGAAGCAGCCAGCCAGTCACTAGTCCTCCGTCCCTCTCAAGTCCTGCAATTGTTGTGATGGGGCCTTGCCACCAATACTTCACTTTTATATGAAACACAAACAAACAAACTAGCCCTCTGGAGGCCACATCTGTAGCAATCGGAATCGGAGCTCCTCCGTGTCTGCACTTGTTCAGAACCCAGTCACGTTCCCACTCACTCTTGTCACCGTGGATACCCATGGCAGGCCACTGATTTCTCATTTTTCTAGTAAGTTCATCACATCTTCTTTCCTTCTCACTCATGATCTTGTTCAGCAGGCGACTAAGTTTTTCATCCTTTTCTGCGTGGTGACACAGATCCGGTCTGAAGAACATGGTGGTTCGCACTCAGTGCCAGGGCACCAGTGCTCACGTGCACACAGTCTCTCGGGAAATCTTCAGCAAGCTGTGTCACTTCTTTCAGCCCAGTTGCACTCCACATCAGGGTTGGCCTCTCAGGTCTTACCTCAACCACCGTCTTCCTTATTTGGGGTTCAAAGCCCATATCAAGCATGCTATCTGCTTCATCACAGACAAAGTAGGTGGGGGTTTTCAGATTTGTTTTCCCACACTCTAAAACGTCCATCAGTCTTCCAGGTGTTGCAGTACAGGTTTCCACACCTCTCTCCAGACCACGTATTTTTGGGCCCTTGGGAGCACCACCATCGATGCACGCAGACTTCAATGGGCATGCTCTTCAGTATTCAGCATCCACTCGCTGCACCTGTTGGGACATTTCCTGAGTTGAGCACTAAGCAAATAGGCCCATTACCTCTAGCAATGGCTAATGATTGATGTGGGCAATGGCAGGCAGTAAATAAGACCATGTTTCCCCAGATCCAGGCTGTGCTACCCCAACCATATCCAACCTACTTAGAGCAACTGGCCATCCCTGAGCTGGAATAGCAGTGAGTTCAGTAAAGTTCCCTCTTGCAGTCGTGTCCATGACATTTTGCAGGGCAGTTTGCTTCATAAAAATTCAGGACAGGCTTTGGGCAGTTGTGACCTCTAACTTTAATTCCCTCGCTTCTTCTGTATGTTTCCACCTCTAGCTCTGTGTGCCTAGCCAAATCAGGGAGTTCTTGATAAAAATTCTCCCCAGGGCTTACAAAACTACTTTCCTGATAGAGGCTCTGCCTTACTTCCTCCAAACCGAGGTGCACCAAACCCTCCACCCCAGCAGGGCTCTCCATCACTCCAATAGCCCAATGTGGCATCAGTGGTTGTGGGTGGTGGGGAGTGAAGTGGAGAGAATTGGGTGTGACCAGTTGCTGGAGGTGGCTTTGGCAACAGCAAAATCTTGCCAAGGTGGCAGCAGAGGACAGACAACAATGACAGGGATGTGAGCTGCTCGCCTAGAGACTGGTGGAAATGGATAAGGTCATAATATTCTTTATTCTGGGATTCTACAAGTTGTCTCTAGCAGTTTCTTGAAAGTATATGGCATAAGCTTTAGATATTTTTTACATAAAAAATAAGAGCAGATTATAAGCCACAAAGATTTTTTTCTTGGCACGATATAGGTGGCTAGAAAACAACATCCCACTCTGTCAAGTCCAGCTTGGAGGGGTGGGATTTGGATGCTCACTGCATGTTTCAATGCGTGGGGATTCCTATTTCTTATGCCCTGATGGAGTGCTTTCAAAAGGAGATAACCACAGAGCCGTGCAATAGTGCACGTCTGGCCCCCAGTTATGTTTTCTTGAACGCTCTTGCTCCTGGTGATTTATTGAAAGAAATTGGTCAAACATGCAATCCTACTGGTGTCTTCACTTTTCTTTGACCTCACCTCACACAGTTCCCACTCTTGACTTCTTGGAGTTGTGACTCTAGCCTGGAGCACTTTCTCCCTTTCTCTTTACCTTTCAGACTTTATACCAGTTATCTATTGCTGTATGCCAAACCACTCCAAAATGTGTTGGCCTAAAACAATATCCATTCAGGATTCTGTGGGTTGGCAGTTTTCACCGGGCTCAGCTAGTAGGGTTCTTCTATTCTCAGCTGGGCTCACTGATGGCTTTGCTGGGGGCTGACTAGTCTCAGGTGGCCTCAGCTGAGACAGCTCATCTCTTAAAGATTGTGGTCTCTTTGCCTTTAGCAGGCTTAGCCTGGCCTTATTCATGGCAGCTGGACATCCTCCAAGAGAGTGGCCAGAAACATGCAAGGCATCTTTAGGCCTAAGCTCAGAACTGGCACCTCATCGCTGCCACCATTACAAGGCCAGCCAAATTCCAGAAGTGGAGGAGTAGACTCTTAAAGTGAGAGGCCGAAAACATGCATTGCCAAGGGGCAGACACAGGAAGGGGAAAACTTGAGGCCATCTCTGAAAATAATCCGCCACAGAGAGTAAGCACCCTGTGAGGTCCACCTACCCCCTGAAGCCTCCTTTCTTAAATACTGGACCCTCAGAGTGACCACGCCCCCGGGGCACACCCCCTGCCTTTGCAGACTGTGTCATGCCCCCTCACTTTACACTGTGCTGGTGTATTGAGCCCACGTGTTTCCGTTTTACGCCAATCCCTCCAACTAGATTGTAAGCTTGTAAAAAGCAGGGACCGTATTTTCAGTATTGCCTTGCTTTAACCATTTGGGGCACATATTGGGGCCCAGTGAATCTCAGCTGATGACTCACGGACTGATGTGTAGCCCGCTCACCACAGGTTACCTCAATATTGCCCGGCACTGTGGCAGAGAGATGGAATTCCAGGCAATAACAACAACAATAAAATGTTAAAGCACTGGCTTAAAGAATCACTAAATGCATACATACCCCCTGTCGGTACTTTACAAAGCATTTTATTTATGACTAAACATAAGCTGATGCTTATATTTTTTAATGTATTATTTTAATGCCCTTACCTTACTCCCGCATCTTTTCCTACTCCTCTCTCAGCTGAATGGTAAGGGGTAATTCTTGTAGATATTTTCTGTGCGAAGGTAAGCCTTGTCAGAACAGCTCAGTAGTAAGAACTATTTGCACATCCACTTCATTTCAGTTCTTGGAGTCGCATTTTCGAGAGCCCATCTGCAGTGGCTGGATGTTACCTTCTTTGGCCCTTTTAAATGAAGGAGGAATAGCATTTCTAATACAATTAACATATGTCTGCGAGATGGTTTAAATTATTGTTGTGAGATTAAATGCTCTTCAAAAGAGAGGCAATCTGTCTACATCATTGTTCTAAAAAGACAACAATAAAAAGGCTCATTACTGTGAACACCGTAAAACCAGGGTCCTTAAATTGTGATGTGCACGGGGAACACTTATGCACCAAAAGCTCAGGTTTCCGGCCCCACCCCAGAGTTTCGGATGCAGAGGTCCGGGGTGGGACTCAAGGATCTGAATTCTAACAAGTTTCCCGGTGACACTGGTGCTGCTGCTGGCAGAGAGACCACCCCTCAGGAACCACTGGCAAAACCTTCAGATTTATAAACTTCAACCTACGTAACAGCACTGTAAGCATACAAACGTAATTGGGCACTTTATCCAAAAACGCCATGTCCCCTTCCTCATGAATTTTCCCCATTCCAATTTTGTTTAAAAGAAAAAAAGAAAATAGAAGGAGACTTATTTAGCAGACTTGTTCTGACTAGTCTGACTAGTTAAGGAGACGCAGGTGACCACCTACCGACAGTAAAGGCGAGTGCTCCACTGAGAACTTAACTTGTCTCTGTGGCCACTTGGAACCCAAAGTAAGACTAGAGATCAGAGCAGTTGCCATGTTACCTGGGAACATTTCATCTGTTCACTCAAGGAAAGAACAGATAAAATTATGCAGGTAGAAATGAACTACCATACTTACCAGTTTAGAAAATCTGAAGAGGAAGTCTTCAGTGCAGCGGCAACCTGAACAGGCTTTCCCACCCCCAGACTTCGTACCTGATGAAATGCTTCTAAGCGGCGGTCACTGAAGGGACAACAGGAAATCCACAGGTGCACTGATACCTACTTTATCACCATTGATCAACAGGACGCAGAGTGCACACCTCCAGCAGTAAATCATGCAGCTGCTATGCCCTTGGTCCTGGAGTCTGGAATCTACCGTCTCGCTAAAAGAAGCCTGGCTGGCTTGGCAGCCTATCTTGGAGCAGACGCAGGACCCAGCACAATTTAGACAGAGTAATTGACAATAAGCTGGGCCGGAGAGAACAGCAACAAAAGAACTGGTGAATTATTGACCCATAGAAGCCACCCATCAGAGGCAATGTAGCAAAATGTCTCCCTTTAAGAGTAGCTAGAAAGATAAGGAGGCTTCATTAAATACTGGACATAAGATGAGCCTTTAAAAACTGGGCCAAGCCCTGTGAGTCACAGACACTGGAGGCCCTGGTCACTTCCATCCACCCATGCGTCCATTTATCCATCCTCCCACCCACCCGCCCATCCACACATCCATCCATCCATTTCTTTAATTACATAATATAAAGGGCTGTACTATGTGCACAGCACAAGGTGGGAATACAGGGATGAAAGGCTCCTGCCCTGAAGGAACTCAGAACCTAAGTGCCACTAATATGCACACTCTGGGGTGACAAGAAATCCTGGAGATTTCACATATTTCAGCCCAGCTGAGAAGGAAAAAGGAGAATGAAACCAAGATTTTCTGATTTTTTAATCTTTTTGATTACTTGTTGTGTGTGATTCAAGACATCTTTGAACTTTGCAGCAAGTATGGAAGATCAATAAGCCTCATTTAGGTTCACTTTCTCAACTCGCCAAGCAACAGCCCTTACCGGCCAACCAAGAGATGAATATTCACTGAGCATTTGCATTGAGCAATATGTAAAGTTTAAGGACATAATTGACCTGGTGTCAGATTCCAATTCTGCTGTTTATCAGCCCTGGAGCCCTAGAAACATGTATGAATTTTCTGAGTCTATTTTCTTATTTATTAAAGAAGCAGAGTCTCCACTTTATTTCGCAGGACACTTGCAAAGATTAGAATAGATTAGGATAGATGAAAATCTTTTAAACTCTGTTGTTATGTAAAATACAAAGTGGATAAATGATATTTTGTCCTCAAGACTCTTCCAACCCAGTAATGAAGATAGCACATTTTGGAAATCACCTTAAAGTTGGTCATATGTCTATTTAAATGTCTTTATTGTCAGAAGCTCATTATTTTCTGTGGATGCTTTATTCCATTATTTGACATATCTGACCACTTTAAAGTGCTCTTAAATAACAGGCTGTAAGATACTTATTTAAGACCTGGTCATAAAATTCCAACAGTGATTCTCTGATGTGCACCGATGCTATATCCTTGTTTGTTTAGACGGAGTCAGCCATGATTGCTGGTACTGCATGGGGCTGGCAAGCCTGTCTCTCCCATCATCTCCCCCATCTGTTCACATGAGTTAATAATTTTTTGGAAGGGGGATTATTGATGTTTCTGTTGTTGTTGTTGGGGGTGGGGCGTGCCCATGTGTGTGTGTTTTCTAAAGGAGAAAGGAGAGAATTGAGGGAGAAATAGAAGAGGGAGGTGGATGGAAGACAGGATGGTGTGGGATGTGCTTCCTGGGCTAGCTCAGAACAAGGGCTTGTCCTTCTAGGGACAAAACCACAAGTCAAAGCTGAAGTGGCCATGTGATGAAGAACGTGATAAAACTTAAAGGCATATACCATGTGTGTTGCTTTAAAATGCAGGCAAAATGTTTTAAAAATCAATGTGAAGGACAAGAGTGTTTTCCCCTTCTGGGAAGAAGGACCCCTGCAGATGTGTCCTGCAGAAATGAAAGGGGGACGAGACAGCAGTGGGAATGTCACTGCACTTGTCAGAGAAGGTGGCAAGCTGTGTTCTCACGGCAGTGCCTGTTAAGAAGGAAGACAGAATA
The DNA here is from genome assembly GCF_022682495.2 of Desmodus rotundus. NCBI lineage: Eukaryota > Metazoa > Chordata > Mammalia > Chiroptera > Phyllostomidae > Desmodus > Desmodus rotundus. Next base: position 17,501,062 of record NC_071399.1, on the reverse strand, counting down.
GAAGACTAGTAGACTTGGTTCCCACATGTGTGGGGCAGTCCCCTCGGTGGGAAGTCCCAGCCACCACCACAGCACACTTTGGAAGAGGTGGTGGAGGAAGGTGGATATCAAGCTAAGACCCTGTAGTTATACCACGTAAGCTAATGAGCTAGAAACGCAGGTATCAATGTTACCACAACTTCCTTGGTATCCTCCTTGGGGGTAAGAGATGATAAATATTCACATTATTACTAACATTATTATTAACTAATAACATAACAGTACTGTGAGGTAGAAAAGGAATCGTTATTATCATCATTTTGCAGATTATTGAAGCCAGTTGTTGAGATCAAATATTTTTTTATTTTATCACTTTTCCTTGAGCACAAGTTTCTCTCTTATGCCTTATTAGTAGTGAGACACTACCAACAGATGACATGTAAACCATCCAAGAGAAATATGCTACTTAAAGACCCTAAATACATTATACATAAATCCTCTCAAAAATTGACTTGAAAATTATTGTACACTCATGTTTAGGAGTAATGCATACAATTTTATTTATATATCTAGGAACACTTTTTGGAGCTTATTATTGTTATTTACATGTATGCCAAATTTTAAGAAAAAAGGAGATTTAATGCTTAAGTTTTCTCAGTGGTAAAAGCAAACAGCATTTTTGCTTTTATTCCAACTATTCCCAAAAGATCCGATGGCTATTTTTAAAATATCCAAGGGATTTTCCTTAGGGATGAATACAACCCTGAAAGAAACTCCTGAAAAACTTGTATGAAGTTAAATAGTCATATTTGTGATAGATTTTTTTCTAAACCTTACAGTAACCTATACCCTAAATGAGTCCCAGAAAGAAGAAAAAGTCCTGGCTGGTGTGGCTCAGTGGATTGAGCACCAGCCTGCCAACCAAAGGTCACTGGTTCAATTCCCAGTCGGGATACACACCTGGGTGGCAGGCCAGGTCTCCAACAAGGGACACGTGAGAGGCAACTGCACATTGATGTTTCTCTCCCTCTCTTTCTCCATCCCTTCCCCCCTCTAAAGTAAATACATTAAATCTTTTAAAAAAGAACTTTATTGGAAAAAAAAGAAAAAAGCAACTGACGAATTGTGAGACTCAAAGATAGGATCCTGACACTTCATTTTTGACAATTTGACAATTTTTGTTATTTCACTGTGGAAGCTCTCATCATCGCCCTTCCCTTGAAGGATTGGGATACAGATGGCACCTTCAATCACACACACAGAAACTAATAGATGTTTAAAACTCAGGTGGAATTGCAGCCCACCTTATTTTGTGCATCTCTTTCCAGGAGCAGAGAATACTTCCAATTTTGTCAGTTTTGTTATCTTTTGGTTTTACAGACTGTTCTGCTTTAGAACACTTCACACATGTGGACAGAATGACATATGCACTCCTAAACATAAACATAACTGCATGGAAACTACCACTACTTTCTATCAACTTCTTTATGCAGTTTTAGTAAAAGTCTCCATATGGTAGAGAGTTTGTTACTAGGATAAGGGGGCTCTGAAGGGTAGGAGTCTGAAAAACAAAGGCATGTAATAAAAAAAAAATCAAAGCAAGAAAAATCATTAACTCCTGCCTTACTGGCAGGTTTTGCATCAGTTTTTTACTACATCTACTCATGAAAGAATGATATAAATAAATATTTTATTATCTACTCCCTAACCTGGGGTTCCATATTAGAACATCATAAACTTTCCCCATTAGGTTATGTTTTGAATCGTAAAGAAACACATCAAATGTTAGACCAGGAAAGAATCCTAGAGATTTAGTTCAAAGCTCTTAATTTTAGAGATGCTAAAAAGACTTAGAAATGCTGATTGCCTTTTCCAGGGTCATAAAGCTAATTGTTTTCTGAAGTAGGCTTAGAACTCAGGCCCCTGCTCTCCCAAACCTGCGCTTTGGCCTTGAGCCACAACAGTTTAACACAAAACCCTGTCATAAGCCTCCCTAAAATTCACTGGTAGTCTAGACTTGCCATTTAAAAACCACTTCTGGAAGTGATAGGATACATAATCGTAGCACCTTGGAAATGCTGAGTTCTCAGCACCTCACCTACAAGGCTAAATTCTCCATCGCAAAGCTTTCCTTTTACAAAGGTAAAGAGTGTCAGCCACTAAGCAGGCACTGAGCAGCCTCTCCTGCCTCTGTTACCAAACCTTAACACACTATAGTTTTCTACTGGTTGTCCCTGTTTATTAAGTATGTCCTTTTTCCACAGCTAAGCTCTTGCCTGGCATAAGAAATTGGCTCAAGTTGGGACATGGAAGAGTTAAAGGCTTTTGCACCATCTTTTTCTGGAATGTATCAGTGTAGGTTCCTAGAGTTGGTTTCCGGACTTCCCTGGGTGAAATCCAAAACTGGCCCTTACATGGAGGGCAAACAGACAGACGAAAGAGGCAGACCCTCCAGATTGGTGGGTGGCAGGTTTAATAAGCAAGGAACCTTACATAAAGACTATACGGGCCAAATGGAAAGGGATTAAGAAATACAGAATGGTAGTTACAAAATATCAACAATAACAAAATGTCAATAGTAATGGGGATGTAAAGTACAGGAAATATAGTCAATAATATTGGGATAACTATGTATGGTGCTAGTTGAGTATTAGAAATATCAAGGGAAACACTATGCAAAGTATGTGATTGCCTAATCACTAGGCTGTATACCTGAAACCAATACAAAATAAAATTGAAATTAAATTGTAAAGAAAAAAGATAATGAAAAGACAAAATAAATCAGATACTATTAAAACACTCTCTTTAAGGAAAATAAAGCTAAACATACTAACTCAAAAAAAAAAAAAGACTATATGTAACTCCCTTCCTTGTTGTTATGGGGTACATCCTTCAGTAGCCTCCCAAGAAAGGGTGCATAAGAGTAGATGTTTTAAGACTGTCCTTAAACTTCATCGGCAATTTGGCCAAGTATAGATTCTAGGTTGAAAATAGTTTTCTCTTAGAACGTAGAAGATGCGGCTCCATTGTTTGTGTTTCAGTATTGTCTTTATGAAATCTAAAGTCATTCTAATTCCTGTTCCCTTTTATATTCCAATCTCAAGAGGAACTAATTATACATAAAAACATGTATATGTACATGTGTGTATATATAAATATATATGTATTTATATTATTTATAGATATGGGACAATGCTACATTTTCACAAATTGTAGTGCTACTACATCTAATTACATGTCAATAAAAGTATTTCTGTAAATCCTTTTGAGGGCTGTCTAGTATTCCATTTATACTGTAGTTTATTTAATTAGTCTTCTGTTTATGGATACGGAAGTTGTTTACAGTTTTGTGATATTGGAAACAAATATAAACATTCTTTTAGCTAAAGCTTCGTGTAGATTCTCCATTATTTCTTTACTGAGCATAAGTTGATGAGTAACTAAAAACCATGAGCCTTTCCCTTGCCTTTAAAATGGAAATATTATTTGCATCAGAGACTGGTTTGAGTATTAAATTAAGTAAATCACCTAACACATACTGCAAAAAAAACTGTTCATCCTCTCTCCACATTTATAAATAGCCCCTCTCAAAGGTCAAATCACAATCTGAGTTAGGCATACTAGACTTTATTAAAAATCATTGAAAAAAACTTCAATTTGAAACACAGCCATTGTTTGAATCTGCACTTTCTGCTCTTAGCTTGCTTCTGATTTCTATTTCCTTAGATCTGGTTCTGATCTTAATACAGGCAAAAGTTCCATGGTTACATAGTCAAGATATGAATTTCAAAGTAATTTTGCATTTTTTAAAATACAACTAACAAATATTTAGGGGATATTATGTGCCAGTTTATAAGTCTCAAAAATGTTTTAGTTTATAGATATACCTAATTTTTCAAAATCCAAAATAGCATTATCTAACCTAGTCACCAACTTTATTCACTACATTTAATATTGGGTTACTTTAGGCTATTTCCAAAACTAGAATTTATTCTCAAAGAAATGTATATTTGCTACTCCTGGATACATTTGAAAGAAGGTGATAAGCAGCATAGTTGGGTAGAAAGAACAATGAAAAGTGAATCAAAAGAACTTGCTTCAAACTTTAATGTGTTATTACCAAGTACATGACCTAAGGAAAGTCATATATAATCACTGAACCCATTTTTCCTTCTACAGAATAGCGATGCAGGTATCTGCCTTGATAGCTTTTGAGCTATTAATAATACACGCTTCATGTAACAAATACAGAAACCCTGGACTGAGTAGAATATTCAAAGGTGAATAGGAAGAACATGGACCCTGACCTACCCTGGGTGACAGAATCAAAATAATATTATGTTGTGGAAGCATTTAAAAATTTTTCATGCTCCCAGCAATGATGGCCACCCTCAAATCATGGGTTATCCAGGACCCAATCTTGGGACTCTCTATGAACTTCATGATTAACCATGGGACTAGGCAATACAGCAGCACCTACCCAGCCTAAAGGAGGAAGCATCTAGAAGTTACTAAGGGCTGAACCCCTCAATTCATTTCAACAGCTTTCAAAATTCCCTTATAGTTCAGCAACCCCCTCTCCCTCTCCCCCATTATATCCCTTGGGAGACTCCTTGAAAACACTTACTATGGTCTGCAAGGGCCTATCTAGAGGATAAGTCTGAAGATGTGGCTCTCTTACCAGACCTCAGAGCCATCTGGTTGCCTGGTGGGTCCCTGAAACACGAGATGCCTTCCTCCGGGCCAGACTGCATGTTCATTTACTTCTTCTACCAGGCAGTCCTCTGTATCATCCTGCATTGCTATGATAAAAGGGATTACAAAAACAGAGCAATTTTTTAAAAAGGTAAACAATTCTGTTTAGCAAGTTAAATACCTGTTAAAATGTGGGTGATGATTTCATTTGCTTAAGATGAACACATTCTTCCTATGACTATTTCAAGGTGAAGTTCCACCGAGCTTCAAGGAAAGAAAAGTCTAACTCTAACCTTTCCATTAGCACAAAGTCGAACTATAAAACATGTTAAGAAGTGCAGGTAAATGCTAGAGAGTGGGATAAACCCAAATAAGACACTCTTCTGGAGTACTGAAAAGAGAGAGGAATGCAGGCCAAACAGAGGTAGCTTTGACATATGCCTTGCTAACCTCAAATTTATTCACTCCCTCTGAAGGTCTCTCCAATCCCATGCCTGAAGCATGGTCAGTGTATCACTGGGCACATGGCTAACTGCATTTCCCAACCTTCCTTGTAGCTGACAGGTATAGCTCGTGACTGAGTTTCCAGCCAATAGACTGTGAGCAGAAGGTACGTGCATCACTTCCAGGCCTGGTCCACAGGCATCCTTTAGGCTATCTGGAGGGAAGACAATCCCTGGGCACTTCAGGTTCTTGTGCTGAAGAAGGTGGATTCTTCGTTAGTCTGAACGAGTTACCCAATGGAAGAGGCCCACTCAGTTCATCTATTTCCCCAGCCAATACCACCATGGGAACAAGAAAGAAACATTTCAGACCCCATAACATTTTGGGAGTTAGGCTCCTCTAAGTAATAGACTGCAACAGCTATTTCTTAAAATTAAAAAAAAAATAGAGCACATTTTGAAAATATTTCGAGTCACACAGGTACCACTGAAGTTCTTGGGAGGATCTAGAATGGTAGTTATGAGTGTGAGCTCCACAACCAGATAGGCCTGAGTCTGACTTACCACTAGCTAGGTGTGTGGTGTTGATCAGCTTTCTCTAAGCCTCAGCTTTGTTTTGTTTTTTTGAATATACAATAGTGGGAGAGTAATAGGATCTATTTCAGAGTACTGCTGTTTGTAGAGTCACATAATAAGTGCTCAAGAAAAGTTAGCCATCGTTATTTTTAAAAAACAAATTATAACAGCCATTACCACTGTTATGAAGACATTCTGGCTTTCCTTCCAGCAAAGAGTGGGATTGAATTTCCCTTCCCATCCCTTAGAGATATTTGTCCCCATGTGATATATTTTGCCCCAAAAAAAGTGAGTGGAAATGACATGTATCATTTCCAGGTGGAAGTTTTAAGAGTCAGCATGCATTTAAAATGCTATCTCTTTTTAAAAAGTAGAATAGAATAGAATAGAATAGAATAGAATAGAATAGAATAGAATAGAATACAATTCTATCTCTTGTTTTCTGCCATAGCAATGGCAATGAACCAACTAGTGTCTGCTGTCAGCTGGGTCCTAGAGTGAGGAAAACACCAGCCAACCCATGATGTATATATGTAGTGGCCAAGGAATAAATTCTTAGTGTTTTAAGTAACTAGAGATTTGGGGGGGGGTTATTTATTACTAGCCCCTGTTGGCCTGTAAAGAAACAAATATTCATATGGGTAAATTAGTTTTAGAAATGGTTTCACTATTTTATCGCAACCTCTAATAATAATAGCTGACAGTTATAGAGTGCTCACAATATTCTAAGAACTGCTCTGTACTTTACACCTGTTAACCCTTGTTTCCACAATAACCCAATGAGATACCTGCAGTATTCTTATCCCCTTTGATAGGGACAGAGAAGTTCAGTAGTTTGCCCAAGGTGGCACAGCCAGTACATAGTAGAAACCAGTTTTAAACCCACACACTGACTCCTGAGGCTCCTTGCATCCATTACTTCCTGGTGCACCTCCCCAGTCTCTGCAGCAGGACGAAGGCTCTCCTTTCCTCAGCTGTCTGAAGTGCTGACAAGCAATCCCCTGCTCAGAAGGCAGTCCCTCCCCGGGAATCTCCCTCAGGCGAAGACAGCTGCCTCGCCCAAGTCAGGCTTCTCCCTGAAGGACTAGCAGAGACTGACGCACCTGCGTTTACGAAGCAATTGAAGTTGAATGTATTCCTTTGCTTTTTCCTGTTTTTCTCCCATCATTCCCCAAAGCATTCCCCAATTAAACTTCCTGCTTGTAAGTCTCAGAGTCTTAGAGTATGTTTCCCAAGGAACCAGAACAATACACATGTCTCTATATATTCCCACATGTGTGCAAACACGCACAGACTACGTCTTAACTCGGAGCACAATTGATGGCCCAGTGACTGTCAAATACCATGAGTTCAGGGAAAGTACAGATCACTGGGCTGTCTGCAGGGGACTGAAATGATGAAGCCTCTCACAAGTCATGGAGAAAGAGAATCTTCTACTTTCTCAATTGAATTCAGTACACTGGTTTCTCTTAAATATCACCTGGAGCTGTTTAGACCCAGAAAAAGTGTCAAAAAAAAACCCCACGTATTTTGTATACAACAAATGATAGCTGGTCTTTATTAAGACATTTGTTCACACTTGTAAGAAGAAATTGGACATTGTCTCCAGGTTACATACCTCATAAGCTGGTCCTCTTTATCTCTTTCCTGAAGACGGATGTCTCAAGAGGCTGGAAGGCATGTATCTTTATTCTACCAAATATTACATACCTCTGTGTTTTAGTTACACATAAAATACTATTGAAAACTGATGCCTTAAATTGATTTTGATTTCTAAGAAATGATGAGTAGAGCATAAAATTTAATTCATAACCCATCAGCTCTCTCACATTTTAGCTTGACACATAATTCCAATAAAATTTAAAGTGAGCTAAGTATTATTTCTGATGTCTGTCTTTTACTACAATTGTGGGTTTCTTGCAATGTAAGCTCTATCCCAATATCAGTTGTCTATACTTTCTCGAAAAAGAAATACACGTTGTAAAACTTGAAATAAGCAGTTCAGGACAAAAACAACAACAACAACAAAAAAAAACACAGGCCAAATTGTAAAACCAAAAGAACCTAACTGGCTCTAGATAATTTAACATCAACATTATGCCCTGGCTTGTGTGCCTCAGTGGATTGAGCACCAGCCTGTGAATCAAAAGGCTGTCAGTTCGATTTCTGGTCGGGGCACATGCCTGGGTTGCAGGCCAGGTCCCCAGATGGGGGCGTGTAAGAGGCAACCAACCACACACCAGTGTTTCCCTCCCTCTCTTTCTCCCTCCTTTCTTCTTCTCTCTCTGAAAATAAATAAATAACATTTTTAAAAAACCTTCTTGTATTAAAATAAAAGGGAAACATTATTACCTCCTCTACCTTGATGTATGTACACCTTCTGCAGTGTGCCTTGTGCTTACATATCTTCACTACATACTGATGTAAATTAGTGGCTAATCTTACATGGAGTTCAGGAGATACTATACTATTATATTTTCTACTTTATGGATTATCTTAGGCTGCTCAGGATGTTATAACACACACCTTAGACTGGGTGGCTTATTCAACAAATATTTATTTCTCACAGTTCTGGGGGGTGGAAGTCCAAGTCTGGGGTGCCAGCATGGTTGGGTTCTAGTGGGTGTCTTTTCTCTGGTTTGCAGATTGGCATCTTATTGGATCCTCACCTGGCAGCAAGAAAGAAAGATGTGTGTCTCATCTAAAAAGGGCACTAATCCCACCGTGAGGGCTCCACCCTCATGACCTAATTACCTCCCAAAGGCCCCCCCTCCAAATATTATGTTAGTAATAGGGCTTCATAGGTGGGGGAGAGGGACAAATATGAAGTCCTTTGAAAAGATTTATTTTTATTCTACACCTAACCAAAAAAGTTCTAATTCAGCAATAAAAACTTAATGCATCGTTCGTGGTGTCTGGAGAGTTTAAAAGAGCTTAAATCAGTGCAGAGGTTGCATTTACAAAACAGGTAACAAAGCTTTTTGTTTCCATCATTTCAGAATGTAAATAAGAATTATATTCCGTATTGGCTGCTTTACTTTTATTGAATGTACAGTAAATTATATTAGTGCTTCAGTGGGGACATATTTATGCATCATATTACTGCCCATTGAGCAATTGCTTTATTTTCACAGAATTACAGGTAGGAATAGAAACTATGCAGCCTGTAAATTAGAGTAGTACGTAAGAGCAACCCCTTGCAGTAGCCAAAGAAAGACTAGCCAGAAAGAATGGAAATGTTAAATTATAGGCTATTTTTAAGGAAATACAGTCTTTGAAAGAATTGCAAGTACCTGAGATAATTCAAACTAATCAAAGAACTACTACAACAGTGGTTCTTATGAGATTTGGTTTAATGCCTAGAAAATAGTTATCTAAAATTAGCATATCAATTATTTGCAGCTAAACAGTTGCTTTTTCTCCAGCTTAAGGGTATTCAAAAAAATTGGTTTACTGACATCATTTATAAACCTCCCCCTCAGCACTCTTATTTTATGTATTAACTTGGATGTATTAAAGCAAAGTTTGCTGCATACTCCCCTCCCAGGCGCTCTGCCTTCCATGCAGCTAAGCCACAGTTCTGCCCATTTATGATATCAGTTGCTAGATTTCCATCTCATCTGGGTTATCTGAAAAGCATTGATTATGCTTTTTTTATCCTGCAAATGCTGCTTCTATCAAAATTAACTCTGCCATTAAAATGCCTAAGCATAAATATTAAGATATTTCACCTAAAACAAGGTTTTAAAGTGTGTATTAACTATAACAAGGTATTTTCCTTACTATGTTTTACACCTAGTGCATCATTACTGGATCCCATCCTGGAATTACCCAGGATAAAGTCGTTCAAGGCAGTGTGGACTTCTAAGGGGAAGAACATCTCAAAACTTGCCTTTGACCCTCATCCAGGCACATTCACCAACAACAAACCCCGAGACAGAATAAGTGGAAGTAAGAATAATAATCATGCCTAGAGAAAACATTTTTGGTTAAGACGATATATTAAACAGAAAAGTGATTTCTGTTTTCTTTTTTTTTAATTTATTTTTTATTGTTATTCAATTACAGTTGTATGCCTTTTTTCCCCTTCCCTCCCCCCACCCGTGATTTCTGTTTTCAAAAGAGTTATAAAATAGTTTCTTGTCAAAGTAGTTAACACTATTAAACTTCATTACATTTTTTTCAAATGATTACAAATTCTCAATAAGACTGGGAAAATTTCAGAGATTATATTAAACAGTTTAGATAGCAAGGCAATAATCATCTAGGTATATCTTACATTATATAAATACGTTATTCTGTGTAACTATGAAAGAAGACGATATGGCCTCTGGGTTCCCATCACAGGCTCCGTAGCCAGATTCTCTGAGTTTAGATCTCGACTTTACCACTCCCTCGTCGTGTGGCTATGAGTCCACTTACCTAACTCCCTGTGCCCCAGGTTCTGCACACAACAAATGGAGATGACCATGATTGTACCTACCCCATTGAATTATTATAAGGATTAAGTGTATTAATACATATAAAGCAATTAGGACAGTTCTGAACACATCATAATTACTCAAAAAGCATTAGCTACCCATTATTGCCAGCTCATTTTTTCACCCTGAAGTTGACTCATAAGTTCCCCAAATTCTGTGTCCTAGTTTAGACACTCACATAATCTATTATGTGTACATAGGTTTTTTAAGCTTCCTACCATTGAAAAAATGTACAAAACATAGGGACATCAAAAAACGAGGTGGCTTTTTTTTTCTAAAGCTTGAGTATTGTAAAGAATTGCGACCTGCTTGCTGTTGGACTGTGAATAGCCCAGCCTTTCATACCTGAAGTTTAGAACAGAAGAGGCGCCACACTGTGTGACACCCCTGGCTACTGCAGCTCTCTGACGAAGGGACTCGGAAGAAGGCTCCATATGGCTGGCCTCCATGGAAGCAAACTAAAGCCCTCAGGAGCATATAGCAACAACCTTTCACACCCTCCCTGGGGCCCTTCAAGCAGCCATTCATTAATTCATGCCATGTTCCCCTTTTAATCTATTCCATTCTATGAGGACAGTAAGCTAAAAGGGCATATTACTTTTTCATGTTTATCCTGGAAATTTCACTTTTAATCTTGACTTAGTGTCTTTATGTTCCAGATTTCCACAAATAAAGACATTAACGTTAAAGTTAAAAAAAGAGTCATATACATAGCATTCGAGTTGAAAGACATTCTTGATCTTTTGAACTTAATGTCTCTGTACTTATCAAACTGTCCAAACACCTACATGCAAGTCTCTCAATTTACTATAAATAACCAAATAGGTTTGACACGGGTGCAAACCAAACATTTTTCCCTCTCTTTCTTCCTTCCTTCCTCCTTCTTTACTCCCTATGAATAATTATTGAATTACCTTTATATTTCAGACACATTTATAGGTGCTGGGGATACCAACAACATAATTTGCAATCATGGAATGTAAATTTTAGTAAATGCCATGCATTATTTATCTATTGCCGTGCACCATTATTACCCCAAACTTAGCTCCCTAAGAAAGCACACATTTATCATCTCATATCCTGGGGGTTGGCAGCATGGGCACAGTTTAGCTGGGTCCTCTGCAAGGCTGCAAGCAAGCTGTTGGCCAGGACTGCACTGTCGTCTGAGGTTCAAGCTGGGACGGACCTGCTTCCTAACTCATGGGATTGTGGGCACCATTCAGTTCATTAGAGACTCTGGACTGGGGACCTCAGTTTCTTATTGGCTGTTGTCCCGAAGCTGCTCTCAGTTTCTTGTCATGTGACCCTCTTCATGGGCAGCTTACCGCATGGCAGCTTGTTTCTGCAAAAGCAGCAAGGCAGAGAAAGTCTCCTCGTGGAATTACAATCTTATATAATATGCACGTCCACGTACTCACGTACCTCCATCACTTTGCCATATTCTATTGGTTAGAAGCAAAGTCACAGACCCACCTACACCTAAGGGGAAGTGACTGCATAAAGTCACAGATACAGGGAGGCAGGGATCATGGGGCCACCACACAGTCTGTCTGCCATAACCCGCCCTCTGGCCCACAACGATTCATGCTCTTTCCACAATCCCAAGGTCCCACAGAAGCCATCCCATTACAGTATCTGTGCAAGGTGCAGTATCTCATCATGAGGTCCAGGTGATGTGGCTTGTTAGGTTGTTCTGTCAATCCATGAGACTGGAGGGACAAGTTATCCGTTCTCCCCCCAACCCCTCCACACACACAACATAAAATGGTCGAACAGACATAAGAAAACATCTGGCCCTAGCCAGGTGATACAATTGGTTGGAGCATCGTCCCATACACCAAAAGGCTGCAGGATTCCAACACAGTCAGGGTGTATATCTGGGCTGTGGGTTCCAGTCCTGGTCGGGGTGCATATGGGAAGCAACCGATCAATATTTCTCTCTCAGATCGATGTTTATCTCCCTCTCCCTTCCTCTCTCTCTAAAAATCAATAAATATATCCTCAGGTGAGGATTTTTTTAAAAAGGAAAACATATATATATAATCTTTCCTATTAAAAAAGGGGGGAAATAGAAGGTATGAAGGAGTCATCCTGGCAAAGGCTGACAGCTCCTTGACCAGATCTCAAAGACTAGGATAATTCCTCTTGGCTCTTGTTTATTCCCTCTGAGCTCTTGGCTTTGCCCGCTGATACTATTTGGCAATGGGCTTGATCAAACATTCTGAAAATACATAAATAAAAATAAAGAAGAAAAGGAAGATAACCTTCAAAATAACACAAATGTGGATTTAATATTTTTTCTCCTAAAAGCTGAAGGGGCTTCCTTAGATGTTATCAAAGTCAGCCATGAAAGAAAGATTAGTGTCCTGTGAGGCACATTTCCCTCCGTGTGTGTGGTTACTTGTGTTTGTTTGTGAAAATTAATACATGTTAATCTCACAAGCTTTTTTAAACTGCCTGCCTCTTGCCTGTCGAATTTGGGGGTTCCCACAGCCTCTTTCACATTTTACTTTCTCTGCCCCTTTTAGTCCAAACTAACATTGTTTTTGCTAAAACCATTTTCTCACATACTTTATGGGTCTTCTGTGAATTTCCCTGAATTTCACTCCATTGACAAAGGGACAATGCTTTAAGTGTCCTAGAGGCCCAGGAAAACTTTGATCACAAAGTTTCACGGGGCACAAGGTCAATCTCTTGAAAAGGCCCTTTGTGTCACTGAATACTACTCTAGCCCTTTGATGCGAAGTTTTAACAAAAGGTTACGTAGCCACGCCCTCATCTGTTCCTCTAGACCCGGCATTTAGGACAGTACTTGGAACCATTCCTCAAATTCTGTGTCTTTGCCTCTGGAAGCGAGGGTTTCCCAAATCATCAAGCCCTGGCTCCTTCGTAAGGGTCCCTCCCTCAACTTAATCTCCCTCTCTTGCATTTTCCCAAGCAGGAAGACACCAGGCAGCACATTTGGCAATTTTCTTGAAAATCTCCTCAGCTAGATAACTATAAGTGCATCTTATACTTATCATTTATTTTCCCCACACACTTGCAAGAGACCATTTTCCATGACATAACAAAGAGTCCTCCTTCTTCAACTTCCAATAACCCACCTCCCACTTACTTTTGACCCCTATCAGCAGCATCCTTAAAGTCCAGATTTCTATGACCAATCCACTGCAAGCAATTTAGACTTTTTATACCAGGCTCCCCAGTATTTTTCCAGCCTCTACCCACTACCGAGTTCCAAAATTACTACTACATTTTAGGTATTTGTTATGATATCACCCAACTTCTGGTACCAAAATCTGTATTCATCACCTACCTATCTGTTACCCCAAACTTAGTACAATTCTTAAAACCCGCATTTATTATCTCACAGTTTTTGTGGGTCAGAAGTTTGGAAACAGCTCATCTGAGTATTCTACAGGCTACAATCAAGGTGCCAGCCAGGTAGTCTTACCTGAAGTTTATGTGGAGAAGGACCCACTTCTTCACTCAAATGGCTATTAGTGGTACTCAGTAGCTTCTGGGTTCCCAGACTGTGGGCCTGTGTCTCTTGTCATGTGGACTTTTTACAACATATGTGCTTGCTTCTTCAAAATTAATGAGAGAGAGAGAATCTACCCCCGAGACAGGCATGACAATCGTACGTAATGTAAGCACATGACCGTCATCACATCTACCTCATCACCTTTGCCGTATTATATTGGTTAGAAACAAGTCACTGGCTGTGCCCAAACTCAAGTGGAGGAGACTGTTGCCATGGAATAATCCTAGAACGTGCCCTCCACGTCCCAGAACAGAGCTACCCTATAGAAATCAGTGAAGCTGCTCTCCACCTCTTCTCAACACTCATTTTAGGGCGTTAGCATTTTATTTAAAGTTTCTCAAGTCAGCTTCCATGTTTGTAAAATAAATCTTATTCCCATTTTCACCTCACAGATACATCAAAGAGGATGTTAAGAGGGGTGAAAACTGTCATAAGATTTTGAAAATAAAAACTACTAAAAAATCACAGATTATAATTCAGAGATTTGAGCCCCCCACCCACCACCACCACCAAATGGGGAAAACACTCTCCAGGACGAAGCAGGTATAAAAAAAACTGGCCAAGAGCAACAATATGCAAAAATGGCCTAGTGGTTTTCCTTATTTTAAAATGAATTCAATGGAAGAGAAAAATCTTAAGACTGGCAAAAAGAATAAAGGTATTTTATATAATCATCTTAGAAATGTGTTATTTTGTTTGAAAATGCTTACTATGACTAAGATGATAAAGAAAATACACGCTACGATAACGATGTCTGTATACTTGTGCTTTCGGTACTGTAGTATTCATGTTTTACGCTGCCTGAGGAGAAATGTTTAATTAAACAATTTTCTACAACAATTGGGATAATGCAGGTAACATCAAGGATAATTTAAATCTACATACCACTGCATTAAATAGAGATGATTTCAGTGCGGTATTTTGCTATTAAATATTAAACGACATTGCTTTTCACTGTCATTTTTAATGTGAAAAATATTAAGTACCATGGGATAAATTTTGCATGAGTTTGGTTTTAAAACACCATTTGCTAACCTTAAGTAATAACTGTATTCCATGCACTGTTCTAATTGCTTTATATGTATCAGCTCGTCTAATCCTTACAACAACTAGAAAAAGGACATGCTACTTAATTGCTACTTTCCAGATGAGGTAACCATATCGCAAGAGATTAAGGAATCCGCCCAGTTCCACCCAGCAGAGAAGGGGTGGAGCTTGCATTCAAACCCAGACCTCTCTCATCTAAGTCTATGCTCTGAGACCGGACACAGACGTCTCTCTTAATGGAGTTGTGTAAGAATTCGTTAATATTGACTTACATTAGGAAGACAAAAATGCTCTAAATATTCAAATGGTTTTGTATTGTCAATTTAGTTTCCAACGAATGGGTAGGCCAGGGAAACACTGCAATAATTTACTCAAATATGCCAGAAAAATTATATGAAGTATTACACACTTGAGTTGCAGACATTAAGAAAAGGTCATTTAAACTGAGATTCATAAATAGCAGTCCAGAGGAGAATTTATTAAGGGGGAAAAATGAATAAGACCACTTTGCTCTTGGGAAGAGGAGAGAATCCTTTCACCCCTTCCCCCCAAAATAAGAGAAAATAATCCATTTAAGATTTTAAATACAGAGACTTAGAGAGGCTCAAAGAAGTAGATAGCTAAAGCATTAACATTTTTGCTTTTTTAAAAATCAAGTTATATTATTCAAATTTAGCTTAAAGTAAAATGGAAATTTTCTTTAGTCTTGTTACGCTGATTTCCCACCAATACCTTCACCAGGAAAACACACACAGGATTCCGCGGAGACGGCGAGGATCCACAACCGACCAGCACGCAGGTCCTCCCGCCCCAGCTGCAGCGCACAGGTCCGCTTTCTGCCACAATGCCTGACTCTCTGGGGGCCTTGATTTCTCAGTCTTCTTATATCAAGGAGATTGTTTTGAAAACCTCAAACACGTTCATTTTAAATTTTAAACACTTTGTAAGAAAGCCACTTTCTACATGTAAACATTCTCCCCATCTGTGCGTATAACCTCCCGAATATGAAAAAGAAAGAAAAATGAAGGAAGAAAAAAAGCAATCCTACAGTTTCTATATCTTATAAGGCACTAATTGTCAGCTTGACAATGGCGTAATTTAACCCCCTAGAGCTATGGAGGGTTAACTACAGAACTATGTTTGTGAAACATCTCATAATATAACTACCCAAATAATGAAGCAAGAAAGCCAAATGAGTACGAAAGTCACTTAAATCAAGTGTCCCCGAGTCTTCCAGCCTCCTTCACAGAATCCCCAATTCCTCTACCACCTAGCATGGTAAGGATGTGTCCTAACATGACTGAGGACTTTCAGAGCAGAGCTGAAGGGCGATCTGGAAGAGAAGTAAACCCCTCCCTGTCCCTGCTTCTTTCATCATTGCTGCTCACTGTCTGGCCTCCTGTGTCTGCTCCCCCCTTTTCTTACTATTTTGCCCCACCTTGGACATCATCCCCTTCCTCATTACCCCAAATAAAAGCAACACAAAGCTGTTACATAAAAAAATTAACTGAAGAGTTAATAATAAAAAATAAATCATTATAATATAGAACAGGAAACCACTTTGAATTTTATGTGAGACGTTACTGTTTCAAGAAATTCACCTCCTGTCCTGACCACAGGCAATCTTCCACTCACAAGTCCATCCTCATTTAGACTCTGCATCCATTCTGTGAGGACCCTGCTCTCTTTCTTCCAGTTCCCGAGACAACCAAAGAGAGAGCACACAGTTTTAAAATGTGCCTTTTTCTCTAAGTTGTCAAAGATCAAATTCATAGTCAGACTTCCATCCCCCATCAATTTTTGCAAATACAATAGTGGACTCACACTCTCCTTAAAATTTGTTGTTTTTCTCTTCAATGACAAATGCAGGTTATGTGAATTTGTTTTCTTTCATTGGGTATAATAGGTTTGAGAATTCCAGAACAATTTTCCAGACACGCAAGTTCACACACATGCAAGAACTGTCCTATAGCAGAAACAATCTTCCTTCTTGAGGAAAAAAGCACACAATTTGGTAAAAGATAGATCGGGGTTCAAATATGACTTTGTCACTTGCTAGCTACATGAACCTGTTCGGACTCCTACCTGAATCACTGAATCCCAGGTCTAAAACACCTCCTTCACACTATTGTTCTGAGAATTTCAAGAGACAATGTATGATAAGTGACTTTCCTAAGGGATTTGAGCAATAAATATCAGCTGTCTTTCCTTTTCTCTTGGAAGAAAAATGGGGAGCCCACGGACGCCTCTGATTCCTTCTCTTCCTTATTCTTCCATGGCTGCAGTGACATTGAATTTGATAAAATCTTAAAAAGAGGCTTTAGGAGAAAAAGAATTAAACACCTAGCACATTTACATTATTTTTAAGATTATCTTTCTTCTTTATGATTTTTTGTCTTTTTTTTAATTTTTATTGTTATTCAATTACAGTTGTCTGCATTTTCTCCCCATCCCTCCACCCCACCCCAGCCAAACCCACCTCCCTCCCCCACCTCTACCCTCCCTCTTGATTTTGTCCCTGTGTCCTTTATAGTAGTTCCTGTAAACCCCTCTCCCTACTATCCCCTCCCCACTCCCCTCTGGCTATTGTTAGATTGTTCTTAACTTCAATGTCTCTGGTTATATTTTGTTTGCTTTTTTCTTTTGTTGATTATGTTCTAGTTAAAGGTGAGATCATATGGTATTTGTCCCTCACCGCCTGGCTTATTTCACTTAGCATAATGCTCTCCAGTTCCATCCATGCTGTTGCAAAGGGTATAAGCTCCTTCTTTCTCTCTGCTGCGTAGAATTCCATTGTGTAAATGTACCATAGTTTTTTGATACACTCATTTGCTGATGGGCACTTAGGTTGCTTCCAGTACTTGGCTATTTTTAAATGTTCCTTTATAAAGCCCATTGCAAAATAGTCTCAGAAATTTCTTAGTAATCCTAAACCTTGCTTTAGAAAATTTTATGCCTCATTTCACAGGGTGCATATCAATTTCAAAAACCCTGAAATTTACAGATATGGATAATTATGGATTCAAAAGTTTTTGTAACGGATGGCCACCAAACTAGAATGTGCCTATGGTATGCATGTATGCCAAACTGCTAAATCCCACCAGCCAAGTACGAACGGAGGCATTCTTTTGAAACGTTTACGGAAAGGATGCTGACGACTCATGGCCTCTAAGGCAATGCAGCAAAGCTGAAAAGACCTGTTGGCTTAGTACTGGGCTGTGCTTTGCCAAGAGAAGCTGCTGTTGAGGCTGCTTTTGTGGACTTTTAAAAGCCTTTATACTTTCTCCTGGCCAAAAATTATGATCTAAAGTGCCAACTGAAGTGGTCCAAAAATTCTAGAAAATTAAAGAAATAAAATACAAACCCTAAAATGTTTACAGATGTTTAATATTGAATATAAAAATAAGTGTAGCTGGTACTCATATTTTAGCTGAATAAAAAATTCTACTTAAAACTGAAATTGGAGACTGATTATATAAATTATGATACACACAAAGAAAAAATTTTGCAATTAAAAAGTTATAAATATAAATGCTAGTACAGAAACATCATCAAGATAGGTTAATAAAAAAAACAAGTACAAAACAGTGGGTAAAATACTTTCACATAAACTTTCCAAAAGTTAGATAGATATATAACATGAAAGGGAGAGTTCTATAATGTTTAAAATTTACCTTGTATCAATATTTTTAAATAAAGTAAAAATTTATCAGAATTGAACTATTGTGGTTATAAATACTGTTAAACCATAAATCAAATGAGACTTTTCATACTGGAAACTAAGAGTAATGCAGAGTTAGATAATTTTTTAAAGTAATTGCTTCAGTCATTCTCAAAGAGAATTTGTATAATTAACATGAGGTGGAGCCCTTTTAGAACTGATAAAAAAGAAAGATATATATGCAGAACTTAGATTTAAATGATGTAACGTAACATACAACATGATGAGTATAGTTAACGATATTGCACTGTATATTTGAAAGCTGCTGAGAGTGTATCTCAAAGGTTATTACCATACCCTTCTGTATACCTACAGAAAAAGTAACTGTGTGAGGTAATGGACATTAACTAAACTTATTGAGATATCATTTGCATATATGCATATATCAAATCATTATGTTGTATATCTTAAACTAACACAATATTATATGCCAATTATGTCTCAATAAAGCTGGAACATATACAAATTGTTAAAAGAATTTAAATTATGATTTTCATAATTATTACCAAACTACCCAGAACAAATTAAAATTCGTACTCCAATACACATATTCAATATTTTCTAAAACTGAAAAGCTTCAATAGTTTCATTGATTTTATAATGCCAACAAAATTTTCCTGACCCTCCAAAAACGTTTGAAATGTTCTACTTTCTCTTCTGCAATCTAAGGAGAAGGGACCCTTCAAAGACTACAAGGAACAGAGGACAATTATCAGTACAAAGCTCCAAGATCTGTAGAAAAGAGCTTTTAACAATTAATATGGACCAGTTCTAAGTCAAGAGAACTTGATAGTTTATTATGAAAAGCTTCAAGATCTCCATGTTCATCGTCATCATCTCCTTTAGATCACACTATTCATTTAATTATTCATTCACTTGTGTCTACCAAAACTGTGAAGAAAATAGAGTACCTAGTCTTTACTAAGAGAAAAACATACATATATATCTATAATTAAGCCAGAGACTGAGAAGTGATGTCAAAAAATTAAAAAGTGTAAGGGACTAGATTTACCCTCCAACCTCCCATTTGACATAATAAAAGCAAAACAAAACAAAACAAAATATACCTAACAGTGGTTTTCAAAATACTGGACATCAGTGGATGAAGGACAACAATCCCGAGAGAAAAGAAACAAACTATGTAATCCATATGACTGTCCTGGAAGTATTGCCTTGAGGAAATTTCCAGGCCACAGAACTGAGACAAGGAACCCAGGCAGAGCCTGTTGGACAACTTGGGTAGAGACAGAGCTGAGAGTCTAGGGATATTAAGGTGGCTAGAGTTTGCAGGAAAGAATACTGGGGAAGAAAATGCTAAACAGAGACAGAACCCTGAGGCCTAAAGAGGTTCCCCCTTGAGCACTAATAAGTACATGCATTAGATGAAACTACCTGAGTCCAGAGAAAGGGCCGTCCAAATGGAATAGAGGAAAGAGCCCCTCATGTACACAGTGCTGGAAATAGTGTTTGGTACCATCAGCCAGCACTGAAAACCTCAAAATTCATGGAGCACTGGGTAGAGTTCACAGAAGGGTTTTGCCTCATTGATGAAAAGTGAATAGCCCTAGACATAAATGCCACATTGGTGCTGCATTGCAAATCTTAAAAGCAAGATACAAAATAATCAGACCATTTCTAAGTAATTTAATAGCATCCCACAACAAAGCCCAAGAATACTGATAGAAATATAAAAATATCCAGCACCGAACAACAGAATATCACAATGTCTAACACCAAAGATTACCAGAGATGATGTGAAGCAGAAAAATATAAAGCACGATAAGAAAAATCATTTAAAGTCAACCCAGAAATGGCCCAGATGTCAGTATTAACAAATACATTAAAACAGGTATTATAACTATATTTCATGCATACCAAAAGTTAAGTGAAGAAACAGATGACATAAAAACAAACCAAGTCAAATGCTTAGATGAAAATACAGTAAACACAGTGTTTAAAATGAAATAAACACTACATAACATTCATAAAAAATCAGACGCTGAAGAAGAAAAGATTTGTGAACTTAAGTACATCACAGTAGAAATTGTCTAAAATGAAAGACATAGAGAAAAACATAATTTAAAAATGTAGTAGTGAGCTGGACAACTTCAAGTGACCTAATATGAACATAACTGAATTCTCTAAAACAGTGAAGAGAGAGTACAGGATGCAAAAAATAATGGCTAAACATTTTCTGAAGTTAATGAAAAATATAATCTCTCAGATTCAAGAAGCTCAGTCAACTATAAGCACAAGAAACAAGAAGAAAACTACAGAAAGACACATCATAATCAAAATCCTCAAAACCACAGATAAGGAGAAAATCTTAAAATGGCAGGAAGAAAATAATACATTATACAAAGAAAAACAAAAATAATGATGACAGTAGACTCCCTTTAGTAAGCAATGCAAGGGAGTAGACAGCGCAGTGGCTGGTAAAGTACTGGAAACAAAAATCAAATTGCCAACATAGAAATCTACACCCAGAAAGACATAATTTTTACATTATAACAAAATAAGGACCTTTTTATACTTACGAAGCAGAAAGAATTCATCACCAGCAGGCCCACAGTGGGGGATATGTCAAAGAAAGTTTTCCAGGCAGAAGGGAAATAATGCCAGATGGAAATCCAGACCTACTGCACAAAGGAAGGGACACTGGAAATGGGAACAGATGGGAAACCGTATATTTTTCTTATTATTTAAATTTCTTTAAAAGATAACAAAAACAGAAAAACAAAGAATATGAACAACTTATAAGAGAAGTACAAATGGCCAATAAAAATATGAAAGTGTATTCAAACTCCCTACTCTAATTAAAGAAATATCAAAAACAAACAAAAAAAAGATAACTGACTAAAGCAAAATAAGTACAATGTTTTGTGATGTTTATAACACATATAGTAAATAAATGACACCAACAGTATGAAAAATGGAAGTATTGAATAATATTATTATAGGTTCTTATACTATACATTAGGTGATATATCACTTAGACTATGATAACTTAAGGATGTGTAAAGTAAACCCTCAAGCAACCACTAAAATATTAAAACAAAAGTTGTAGCTAATAATCTAAGAAAGACTATAAAGTGAACTAATAAGAAATGTTCAAATAATCCAAAAGAAGGGAGAAGATGTGCGATAAAGGAAGAAAGAACAACAAGGACCAGAAAATAAATGACAAGGGAAAGACTGAACCCTAACCCATCAAATCACATTACGAGGAAGGGTCTTGACACCCAAATTAAAAAGCGGACATTGTCAAACTGGGTTTAAAAGAATATGTATGACACAGCTGTATACCCATAAGAAACCCGCTTTAAATTAAAAGTCACAAGCAGGGTAAAAGTAAAAGGATGGAAAAGAGTATTTACTAATCAAAAAAGGAATACTGTAGTGTCCATATGAATACAAGACAAAGTAGATTGTGGAGGAAAGAATATTACCAGGGATGACAAGGGGCACTTCAGAACGTTAAAGAGTTTCATATCTCAGGAAGACATAACAATCCAAATGTTTTTGCATGTGATAACAACTTCAAAATATATGTGAGTGGAACTGTAAGGAGAAATAGGAAAATCCACAATTTTAGGTGGATACTTTCGTAAATTGATAGAAAAAAATAGCTAGAAAATCAGGAAGGATATAAAAGACTTCAACACCATCAACCAACTTGCCCTGACTGAAATTGATAAAAACACCTTACCCAACAACATTCTTCTCAAGTGCACATGGAGTATTTACCAAAATAAATCACCATCCATGATAAAACAAATCCCAATACATTTAAAAGAATTCAAGTTCTACAAATAATGTTCCCTGACAACAACAGAATTAAATTAAAAACAAATAATGGGAAGATGTTTGCAATATCCTTAAACATTTGGAGGCTAACACATTTCTAAATAACCTACGAGTTAAAGAAAATTTCTTTAATTAAAAAATGTTTTCAACTGTTTTCTTTAGCCATGCAGAAGCTTTTTATTTTGATGAGGTCCCATTTGTTTATTCTTTCCTTTATGTCCTTTGCTCTAGGGGACATATCAGTGAAAATATTGCTCCATGAAATATCTGAGATTTTCCTGCCTATGTTCTCCTCTAGTACTTTTATGGTGTCACAACTTATATTTAAGTCTTTTCTCCACCTTGCATTTACTTTTGTGTATGGTGTAAGTTGGTGATCAAGCTTCATTTTTTTGCTTGTAGCTGTCTAGCTCTCCCAACAGCATTTGTTGAAGAGGCTATTTTTGCTCCATTTTATGCTGCTGCCCCCTTTCTCAAATATTAATTGACTGTTAGAGACTTGGGTTTATTTCTGGGCTCTCTGTTCTGTTCCATTGGTCCATGTGTCTGTTCTTATGCCAGTACCAGGCTGTTTTGATTACAGTGGCCTTATAATACAGTTTGATATCAGATATTGTGATCCCTCCTACTTTGCTCTTCTTTCTCAAAATTGCTGCAGCTATTCAGGGTCATTTATGGTTCCATATAAATTTTTGAAGTGTTTGTTCTACATCTGTGAAATATGCAATTGGTACTTTAATAAGTATTGCATTGAATCTATAAATTGCTTTGGGTAGTATAGACATTTTGATGATGTTAATTCTTCCAATCCATGAACACGGTATATGTTTCCATTTGTTTGTGTCTTCCTTAATTTCTTTCTTCAGTGTTGTGTAGTGTTCTGGGTACTGATCTTTTACTTCCTTGGTTAGGTTTATTCCTAGGTATCTTATTTTTCTTGTTGCTATATCAAATGGGATTTTTTCCTGATTTCTGTTTCTGATTTTTCATTATTGGTAAACAAAAATGCCTTCGATTTCTGAATATTGACTTTGTATCCCACTGTTTTGCCAAATTCACTTATTAGGTCAAGCAGTTTTTTGGTGGAGTCTATAGAATTTTCTTTGTACACTACCATGTCATCTGCAAACAACGACAGTTCTGTTTCCTCTTTTCCAGGTATTTAAATGAAAAGAGAACGAACCATACCTAAAAACATATTTGCCAATGATACCTCAGACGAGATATATCCAAAATATATAAAGAACTCACACAACTCCACTCTAGACAAGCAACCCAATTAAAAAATGGGCAAAGGACTTGAACAGACACTTCTCCAAGGAGGACACACAGAGGGTCCAGAGACATACGAAAACATGCTCAGTATTGCTAGCCATCAGAAAGATGCAAATTAAGACCACAATGAGATACTACTTTCAACCATTGAGAATGGCCATCATAAGCAAAGCAACAAATAAGTGTTGGAGAGGTTGTGGAGAAAAGGGACCCCTAGTGCACTGTTGGTGGGATTGCAGACTGGTGCAGCCACTATGAAAAACAGTATGGAATTTCCTCAGAAAACTAAAAATGGAAGTGCATTTTGACCGGGCAATTCCACTGCTAGGATTATATCCTAAGAACCCTGAAAAAACAACCCAAAAGAACCTATGCACCCCAATGTTCATAGCAGCACAATTTACAATAGCCAAGTGCTCGAAGCAACCTAAGTGCCCATCAGTAAATGAATGGATCAAAACACTATGGTACATTTACACAATGGAATTCTACATAGCAGAGAGAAAGAAGAAGCTCCTACCCTTTGCAACAGCATGGATGGAACTGGAGAGCATTATGCTAAGTGAAATAAGCCAGGAAGTGAAAGACAAATACCATATGATCTCACCTTTAATTGGAAGCTAATCAACAAAATGAACAGGCAAGCAAAATGTAACCAAAGACATTAAAATTGAGAATGGGCTGACAGTGGCCAGAGGTGAGAGGGGAGGGGATAATGAGGGGAAAGGGTGAAGGATTTATAGGAACAATTATAAAGGACACATGGATGATAACAAGGGGGGTGGGGGTGGACACAGGGGAAGGAGGTAGGGAGGACTGGGGTGGTAAGGAGGGGTGGGGAGAAAAGGCAGAAAACTGTATTTGAACAACAGTAAAAAAATAAAAAATAAAAATAAATAAAATTCAAAAGAAGAAAAATAAAAATAAATAAAAAATATTTTCAACTGAATAAAAATGCAAACACAGCATATAAAAATTTGTGGGATGCCACAGCAATAATGGGGTGGGGGCATAGCACTAAATACTTATATTGGAAAAGAAGAAACAGATCAAGTCAAACACAGTTTCCACCTTAAGAAACTAGAAAAGGAAGAAGAATTTAAATGAAAAGTATATAAAGGAAAAGAAATCATACAAATAATAGCAGAAATCAATAAAATGAAAAAAACATAAAAACAATAAAATAAAGAAAAAACAATGAAACCAAAAGATGATTCCCTGATAAAATCAATAAACTCTAAGTAGATTGACCAAGAAAAGAAGAAGAGATAGATATAAACTGCCAACGTCAGAAATGAGAGACATATCACTAGAGATTTTACACATAGCTAAAAGAGAATAAGAGAACAGGAATAGCTGTATGCCAAGAAATTTGACAGTGTTGATGAAATGGAAAAATTCCATATGAGGCATCAAATACAAAGCTCACTTGAGAAAATAAATAACCTGAATAGCCCTTAAGTTGGTCTGAAGACTCAGTACTGTTGGTGGTGAAGACTCAGTACCTATCTTCCCCAAAATTGATCTATACATTTCCAGCATCACCAATAAAAATTCCATCAGGTTTCTTTTTAATCTATAAGCTGTTTTTAAAACTTCACATGAAAATACAAAGAATCCAGAATCTCCAAAACAATTTTGTAAAAGAAAAACAAAGTTGAAATATTACCCCTCCCTGACTTTGATTTTGAAATATATTATAGTGCTACATTCAAGGACAGCTTCTGAGAAGAGCCCTATGCTTGGTGTAATAGTCTGCTGTCACTGCCTTGAAATTCTCAACAATTTTTGAACAAAGGGACCCATATTCTCATTTTATACTGCACCCCACCAATTATGCAGCTGATCCTGGCTACAGGAATTAAGACACTGTGGTATTGCTGTAAAGGTAGAGAATTGAGTCATTAGATCAATATAGATTCTAGAAATAAACCCCACACACACTGATAAAGGTGCAAAAGCCAGTCGGTGGGGAAAGGGCAGTCTTTTTTTTTTTAATCAAAGAATGCTTAGAAAAAGCAGATGTTCATATGAAAAAAATGTACTTTGATCCATCTTCACGCCATATACAAAATTATCACAAATAACCACAGGCCTAATATAAACCTAATACTATATAACTCTTAAGGGTAAACTTCTAAGAAAATCTTTGACCTTGAATCAGGTAGAGATTTCTTAGTAACAATACAAAAAGCATAATCTGTTAAAACAAATTTATAAGAAAGATTTTATGAAAACAAAAACTCTGCTCTTTGGAAAAAACACCAGAGTTTTTGAATGATAAGACAACCCAGTAGCTAGGAGAAAATATTTGCAAAGCAGAGATCTGATAAAGGATTTATATTTTTATATATTTAAAAAACTCTCAAAAAAACCTCTCAAAATTCAAAAAGACAAAAATACAACCCAATGAAAAATTGTCAAAATATTTGAATGAAAAATTCTTCAAAGAAGATATATATATGTCAAGTAAGGACAGAAAGAGATGCTCAGAATCATTAGTCATGAGAAAATTGCAAATTAAAAACATGTGAATGGATAAATTAAAAAGACTGACTATAACAAGTGTTGACGAAGTATGGAGGATTTGGAACTTTCATATCCTATGGGTGGTAAAGGAAAATGACACAACCATTTAGAAAACATTGCAGCGTCTTTTTCTTTAAGTTTAGCATATACCTACTATGTGTTCTAGCCATTCCAATCCCAGATGCTCAAGAGAAAAGAGAGAGTATATGTCCATATAAAGACTAAAACAAGCCCTGGCTGTTGTGGCTCAATGGACTGACTGCCCACCTGTGAATCAAAGGGTCACCAGTTCACTTCCCAGTCTAGGGCACATGCCTGGGTTGCAGGCCAGGTCCCCAGTAGGGGGCGCACGAGAGGCAACCACACATTGATGTTTCTCTCCCTCTTTCTCCCTCTCTTCCCCTCTCTAAAAATAAATAAATAAAATCTTAAAAGAAAAATAAAGATTAAAACAAGAATCTTCATTGCAGCTTTATTCATAACGTCCCCAAACTGGAAAGAACCCAAATGTTCAAGCTATGAATATAACTCAAATTGAGATAGAGCCATATAATAAAACACTACTCTGTAATGAAAAGGAATAAGCTACTGATATATTCAAATGGGTGAATCTTAAAAGCATTATAAGAAGTTTAAAAAATTGACCATTGAAGACTGGCATAAAATTCTAGAAAAATCAAAAGTATAATTATGGAAAACCAATTAATGGTTTCCAGGGTCCAGGATGTGATGTACTATTAATTTAAAGGGAATATAAAGGTACTCTTAAGGGTAAATGTTCTATATTATTTTGGTCGTGGTTACATAACTATAAACATTTGTCAAAATTCATCAAATTGTACATTTCAAATCATAGTTTCATTTTAAGTAAATTGCATCTCAATGAAGCTGATAATTTTGTTAAATCCTTCCACCAGGATATGTGCTATTAGTTTACTAGAACAATACAAATCAATTTCTTTTTAACTATGTACCTGCAAAGGTTGTCTTCGTAGCCTCACCTGACACGCGGCGGGAGAGCGAATACACAAGAAAGAGGTAATACACAGGCTGCGGAACGTCACTTGACTGTCTCATCTGGGTTTTGGATGGCACTTTAAGCTGTGTTGCACAAAATAAAAAACAGTATCAATATGCTCTAATTACGATGCTTCCGGTTACAGCCATGTAGGAACTGTCTCTGCACATCTTCACTAATGT
Source organism: Desmodus rotundus (assembly GCF_022682495.2). Classification (NCBI taxonomy): domain Eukaryota; kingdom Metazoa; phylum Chordata; class Mammalia; order Chiroptera; family Phyllostomidae; genus Desmodus; species Desmodus rotundus. The sequence continues at coordinate 17,473,765 of NC_071399.1, read as the reverse complement.
CCCTGAAGTCTTGTCAAGGCCATTGCCCTCCTCTGAGAGTCCTTTAGATCTAGGGATGGCCTGCTATTCTGGACTGACAGGATCTCTCAGAGAAACGGTTTTGTAGTAAACTTTGAATTAACTAGAATTTCAAGCCTGTAAGTCGGGGGGGGGTGGGGGAGGGGGGAACGCGTTCTTCAACGTTATCTTATAGCACTTCCCAGAGTTTAGATACTGAAGGTTTCCATGCTAGATGGCCAAGTCTTTCTTTTTCCCTAAAGCCAGAGAAATTAGAATGGTTCTTTTATTGTGAAAAGACAATACAATAAATGAAATTACAAATTATTTACAAATAAATAAACGGAGGGGATCTTGCTTTGAATCTGCTACCTGATTTTCTGAAACAAATAATACCTACTTTCGGGATAGTCCAAACTTTAGAAAACATAGTCGGAGGTACACTGAATTTTTGTTTTCATTTCTTAAAAGATGCCTTAGTCATTCTTCCTAATATTTTATGCTCTCTCTTTTTATTTTTCAATCACAGTTCACATTCAATATTATTTTGTATTAGTTTCAGGTACGTAGAGGAATGGTTAGATAATGATACACTTCACCAAGTGTCCTCTCTGGTATTTCCCGTACCCACCTGACACCACACACAGTTATTACACTATTATTGACTCTATCCCTGTGTTGTCCTTTACATCCCCATGACATTGGAATTTTTTAACAGAGTTCTTTTAGCCATCCAGCCACCCCTAAGCTCATGCAGAATGCTTTTCATTGAAAGAACAAACTGCATAAAAACTAAGAAATATGGCCTTGTCATCATTACAGACCCCAAAGAGAAATGAGGGCCTGTCTCATTAGAGTCACTGCATGGCCAGGTGCCAAATTTTCAGGTGCTTTGTCATGTTTTCATCCTCTTAACTGGCACAATGAGCCACAAGCACAGCCTCCTGGAGTCTCAGCTCTCTCACCAAATAAGGTGAGAATGATCTTCGGGTCCAAAGTGGTCCGGATGATGGACAGGACAACTGTCCCCATGCCTGGGTATCAACCATTGAGAACAGGTGTTAACCCTGCTTGTGCCGTGCAAGCAGGCTCCTGCAGCAGCCAGAGCCTTTATCGCAGCCAAGCTCTCCGCAGTTGTTCGGCATGGAGAAGGTCAGGGCCAGTTTCCCCAGGAGGTAGGTTATAATTTGTTGAGGCTGAAAGGAAAAATGGTTTGCAAGGGAAAGAGAGTGTCAAATTCAGCCATGCTTATGTAATGATGAGGAGCTAAATCCAGTGTCTCCTTCCTCATGCCTACACACTGGCCATTCGTTCCATCTTTCCTAGACCTCTGTTACAGTGACCAGCTAAAATAGGAAATGGGAAAAAATGCACTCAGTACATGTCGCACCATCTCAATGACTCTGAAACAATTTGGAGGGGGTGGGGGGATTGGAGAGATGAAAGGTAAAATGTCCTGAGCTTGTCTGTGGATACCCTTTATCCATGCTAGCCCTCATCCCAATTCAGAGGATAATCCAGTCAACTGGAGTTCACAGTTCCCATATGGATAGGGCAGCCAGACCAAGAGAGGGAGGGAAAGTACCTATATTATTATTAAGTCACATTAAAAAACAACAATATAGCTGATTTCTCACCAATAACATCTATTTGTAACCAATGGGTAACAAAATTTGGTAAAAATGTGAGATAACCTTGAAATCTGAAAATTAATAAATTGGTTAGTTAATATGACCTTCTACTTAAGTTTTTTCTTCCTCAGTTTCTGCTGTTTGCATATTATTAAAATGCTTTTTTACTCTACTGGGGAGAACCAGCAGGTGCTTTTTAATTATTCAAACTCCTCTGGAACCAAATTACTTAATGTAATTACATCGAGGATTTTAAAAATTGCTAATAAAAGTCTTTTACAGTTCTTAGGATATATGCATTTACCACTTTGTAAAGAGACAGAATTAGTTTTTCTTTTGATTCATTTTGATTTTGTTTTTCATAAGAATTACAGAGCAGCAGTCAAAAAAAGATGGTACTATTTAGCTTAGAGAAAAAAATGTTCTGTTTTCAATGATGTAAATTTTATCCATAAAAATCCATTTTATTTTGCTGTAGTTTCACCCAAGTGCATAAATAGTGAGGGTTCCCCGTGTCATCTCTGGTACAGTAAACAAGGGGAAAAATTGTTCTTGATGGAGTAAAAGAGCATCTTAGAACTGAAACAAAACTATGGAGATAACACACACAAATAGCCAAGCAGGGCATGAAAGATGCAAAACTACTACTATGAAAGAAAGAGAAGAAAAAATAAACACAATTTGCATGCCTTAAACAACTTCATTTTCTTTTAAAAAACCAGACTCTTATGAAGCTGCTTTTCCAATTATCCCCTGATTTTGAATCAAAAGGGAGGTGTTTTGGATGGAAAATTTAAAGACAACTGTTTTGATGTGAAAACCCGCACAATTTCGTACTTGAGCCTGCCGGTAAAGTACCCAGAAGCTTTTACAACTTCAGAAAAAAGCCTCCAGCCAGCATTTACGCCCGACTCGATATGTAAGGGCTGCACTTGGCTGGGATCCCACTCTGGGGAAATCACTCCGAAGGGAGCACGTTAGGGAGGTCTGCGCACACCGACTTGTAACACAGCAGAAACATTTGCTTTCCTGGTGCAGAGAAAGAACAGCTGCGCGTTGCTCGTGGCCCTCCGGCACGATCTGTGCACACCAACAAAGCACACGAGTTCTGCCGCTTCCATCAGTGTTCTGCGACTGACAACAAAACCTTGTTTCGAGCAGCCAAAACAAGGCAGAAAGAAGAGCTCTCGTGATGCAAACAGCTCACACATCCTTCAAAAGTTTTTACTTTGCAATTGAAATAAAATTGGTATGTGCTGTTAAATTAGTTTCGTGAGTACATTAGTGACTCAATCTTTATGCATTATGCATATGCATTATGAAATGATCACCCTAGTACAGTATTATTGATTGTATTCTCCAGGTTGTATATTATCTCCTCATGTCTTAGTCATTTTATAATTGGAAGTTTGTACCTCTTGATCCCCTCCTCCAGCCCATTTCTTCTATCCCCCACCCTCCCGCCAACTCTCTGCAACCTCCAATCTGTTCTCTGTATTTATTAATGGCCTGGGTTTGGTTTGGTTTGGTTCGTATGGTTTGTTTCTTAGATTTCACATGTAAGTTCACGCACAGGTGACTATGAAGATAAACTGTCCTTCCAAACACATGCCTTCTCAAAAATAATTTGGTTTTAGCATTAACCTTGGAGAGCGAATCACAAATTGAACTACTTATTTTTAAAAATTAGCCCTTTCCTCACTGAGAATTGTTATTTCTAATGAAACAAATGAACTGATCTCTCATTCTCATTTAAGATTGAAAGAACTCATCTCAATCACTGCTTTCACAAAACACTGGTATTTCATTTTTCAGCCAGTCTCTCCTCATACATATAAAGTAGTCCCCACCTCTTATCCACAGAGGGTATGTTCCGAGATACCCAGCAGATGCCTGAAACCGGAGATAGTAACAAAACTTATATATACTATGCTTTTTCCTATAAATAGATACCTATGATAAAGTTAAGTTCATAAATTTGGCACAATAAGAGATTAACAACAATAACTAATAATAAAGTGGAACTCTAACAATAAGTTGTAATTAAAGTTATTTGAGTGGTTCTGTTTCTTTCCATCAAAATATTTTATTGTGCTTTACCCACCTTTTCACTTAAAGGAAGCACAGTATGCCTTGCCTTTGGTGTTAGAAAGTAAGAGAAGGGTGACTTGAACACAAGCACTGTGATACCTCAACAGTGGATCTGATCATCACCGGGGCCACTAAGTGATTAGCGCCAAGATGCTGAACACAGGGATGAGTCACGTCCAGGGCTCGACTGCCGGAGAGTTCATCACACTAGTCAGAATGACATGGAACTTACAATGTATTAGTTGTTTATTTCTGAGGTTTTTCCATTTCATATTTTCAGACCTCCGTCGACTGAGGATAACTGAAACCACCACCACAGTCTAGAGGGGACAGAATGTTTATTTCTCCATCTGTCCTGATGTTGGCCAATTAGAGAGGCTCTTTCTTCGGCTCCCACTTTTTACTGTTCTAAAGTGATCCTTTGTCAGGATCACTTTTCTATACCTCGGATTCCTCTTCCTTTAAATGGAGGCCACACAGGGAATCCTGGCCCTCCCAAGAGGATGTGAACTGAGGCTTACCTTATAAAATCGTAGCAATTGTTTTGATAGAATTTTAATTCGAAGTCTCAGGTCCATGCATGTGATTTAAATGCTGAAAAGGAAAATAACTACTTTCAGAAATTACTTTGCACAGGTGGAAGCCAGCTTAGTATTTTGATGATTACAGGTAGCAGGATCGTGAGGGAATAAGGAAACCATTGAACAGTGACAATTAACACAGGTTTCTCCACAAATCTGTACTTTAAGCTGATATAATTGATGTACTTATATACAAACCCACACTGTATCAGCGAAGCCAAAAACACAACAGGAAAAACTTACATCATCAGTATGTTACTACATCTGTGGATATGTCTTTACTAGATTTGCCTCATGAGATAGCTTTTGAGCTTTTGGATCCAAGTGTTATTCATTCACTAGCTGGGTTTCCTATGTTCCGCAGTTCTCTGAGTAGCCTCCATTAATCTAGATTCCTCAAGGGCTCGAAGACCATTACATCCTTTAGATGGGAGAGTTGTTCTTTGCATCAGCCTCACGGAGAATACTCATTGAATTTCTATCCACAAGTTGGAGAAAGATGTTGATTTAAAACAGGTGTATATGTAGGTTGTTTGGATTTCTTTAATACTGTGGTGTGATGATCAATTTATCCCCAAAGAGCAGTATCTAGATTTTCCTTCTCAAAACTACCCACTTAAGACCCACAGCTTCATTCTGTATTACTAGGAAAGAAGAAATAACACAGCGCAAAGAATCATACAGCCATGGGTAGTGAGGTAAATAGACATAAAATTATCTCTGATAGAATGTCCATTTTTAAAGTACTTGAATGCAAACTGAACAAAAATAGGATTTTTTTAAAGTGTTGATTCTTTACATATATTCTGTACAATCACTATACATATTAAATACAAAAGCCAAATATTCCAAAACAGGTTTTAAGTATAACTAAAGTCCTAATCAGTGGGGATACCAAGAGGTATTTTACAGAGGTTTTTGCTACTCCTTTCCCTTCTCTCCAAATCTAAGTGAAAGCATATCTTGCGATGCAAATCTAACTTTGAAACAATTGCCTAAGCCATCTTCCTGCCATATTCCACAGCCATATTGCCTCTCTTAAGCTTCCCCTAAGAGTAACACAGTTTTTTTAAATTGTTTTTAAAAATGGATGAAAGATATGAACCAAAGAAGCTATACAGATGAAAGATAAGTGTATGAAACAATGTTCAACATCATACGTCACCAAGGAAGTGCAAATTAAAACAATGAGATACCACAACACACCTATAAGTAACTAAAAATCCAAAAAATTGACAATACCAATTGCTAACAAGATGTGGAATAACAGGAAGTCTTATTCTTCACTGATGGGAATGCAAAATGGTACAGACACTTTGGAAGACATTTTGACACATTCTTACAAAAAATGAACCTAATCTCACCATTTCATCCAGCATTTGTAATACTAGGTATTTACTCAACTAATTTGAAAATGTATATCCCCATAAAACCTGCATTCAAATGCATACAGAAGCCTTATTCATAATTGCCAAAAACGGAAAGCAACTGAAATGTCCTACAACAGGTAAATGGGTAAATAAGTTAAGGTATACCCATATAATTGAATACTATTCAGGAATTTTTTTTAAAAAGAGCTAGAAAGCCACACATAGACATGGATGAAAACAATAAATATGTATTGCTAAATGCAAGAGAGCACTCTGAAAAGCCTATGTATGCATAAACCCATTTACATGACATTCTGGAAAAATTAAAACTACAGACACAGTAGACGGATTGGTTGTTGGTAGGGGTTTGGGGGAGAAGGCTAAAAGGTGGAGCCCAAAGCAGACCAGTGCCACTTTCTGTGTGGTGCCATAAAAATGACATCATGCATTTGTTGAAACCCACAGAAGTTTACAGCACAAAGAGTCAACTTGAATATATGCACATTTTATCTTTAAAAAACTTTATAACAATTTATTTCAGCCAAACTGACGACATATGGCAAGGAGCAAGATCTCAAATGCTCCCACTACTTGCAAATTTTAAACAGCATTTAGGAGGTCAGGAAAACCAGTGTGGAATACACAGTATGACAGGAGAAGCTAACTGTATTACAAACCTGAAAGGAAAGCAAGAGGTGCTGACCTAAGTAATTTTAGAAATAAATAGGGTCCACAAGACTGTACATAAATTCTGTATTCTGGCTGATAAAATTATTTCCCATGAGGGCACAGGTTAGCAATGCTGAAGAATTTTTCTACATGTGCACCAGAACTGATCAGCTAAGTAAATGGATGGCAAGTAGGAGCCACATTTCTTACTGTTAAATTAGGAAGTTACAGGTAGACAAGAGTAAAAGGCTAGAATCATCCATGTAGTGATGGATTAGAATTGGAGGCATCAATATGAACTTGTGAAATATTTGTCAATACATCTATATAGAAAGCTCATACACATACATATTTCCTTGCTCTGTCAGCTGGGAAGGCCTAGGAGCACAGATGTCCCAGCAGCATTGACCATACCTAATGCCCAGCTCTTGGTTTCTAATAGAATCCTCCAATAAAAGAAATCAGGGCTTCTTGGGAAAATGATCAGTTCTAGGGCTGGTACAGGAAATATACAAGATGAGCCTTGCAGTTCCCGAAAGTAAGGAAGTGCTAAAGCAAACAAAAACCCATATACAGGGATGGAGAATGTCATGGGACGCAACAACCAACTGAAAAAGCTCTAATGTCTCACTCTAGAACACTCCGAGCAACAAAATAACTAAAGTAGTGTTGAATTACAGTCCAAAGTAGGTCTCTAAGTCTATCTTGATATAAATAAATGACTGCATAAATGGGAAAGAAGGCACCCTATCATGCAGAATCCCATTAACTTATATATTCTACCCTCAATCTGAGAGAGCATAACTCCCCCCACTCCTCTAGCACTCGCGTTCCATAGTGACTCTTCCCAAAGTGTTGTATAAAAGGAAAGGGAATAATTTATCAGTGGAGAAACCGAACCAACACCATCACAGCTGGAGGATGAAGGTCACTCTCAATAGCGATAAGTCCTGTTGATAGTGTGTACCCTCCCAAATTCCACAACCCAGACTAATCACGAGAAAAACATGAGATGAGTCCCAGTGGAGGGACATTCTACAATATATCTGACCAGTCAACACTCCTCAAAACTATCAAGCACCAAAAACAAGAAAAGTCTAAGAAACTGCTGTAGCCAGGAGGAACCTAAGAAGACATGCCAACCACATATAATGTGGTTTCCCAGGTGGAATGCTGGACGGAAAATAAAAATTAGGTAAAAACTAAGGAAATCTAAGTAAAATATGGACTTCGGTTAATAATAATGTAGAAATACTGCTTAATCATTCCTAACGCATGCAGCACACTAATGTAAGATAATGGCAGCAGAAACTGTGTTCCAGCCAGTGTCAGGGTAGCAAAAGGCGGGGCAACACAAAAGATGAGGGACTACAATCTCGTTCCAATATGACATGTGCCTTAGTTTACAGGTTTCCCTCCCATCTCTTCCACTTTGTCCTTATTTTGTCCTTACAAGGCTGTTTGCTCTAGAAAGATTCTCACAGTCTGGATTTGGCTGATTGGATCCTCACAAAGTAGGTCAGCATATTTTACAGCTGCTAGATTACTTGTAAATGGGATGTGAGATCCAGGTGCTTGGTCCTACGGAGGTTCCAGCATTTGATATCGCTCTAGGTAGTGGGTGCATTCTTTCAGCAGATGGCACATGGTGTCTAGGTGTCTCTCCTTTGGAGATGTTAGCAGCCACTGATGCTGAATACCCACATCCTAAGGGGTTGCACAGTGGTAAGCATTCTTTGTTTTACTTTAAATTCAAAACCTCCTAATATCAATGTTATTGAAGTGAATTTACATATAATAAAAATCACCAATTTTAAGTTGCAGGAGAATAAAACAGCCTGTCAAAATACAAATGCATGGTTATAGCAGTTCCTTGGATTTCTGCTATTCTATATGCAAATGAAACCATTTATACATTCTCATTCTTTCCCCTTTATTTATAGAGAACAAAATAATGACCCTACGTTTTCAAGGAATTAATGAAACTTGGGGAAAATGTATCCCTTTTCTTGTTCATTGACATCACTGGTAAGCCTCACATAAGATAGTGACCTTAACCTTCAGACTCAAATCTATATTTCTAGAACTCTTTGACATGTATAACTCATCATAGTTTGCAAAGCCTTTTTACACTTGTTTTCTCATTCAGTACAAATAACCATGTCATAAGTAGCCATGGGAGAGTAGGTATGAATGCCATGAGCTGCATTGAACTTGGGCACAGGAGAACCAGGAGAAAGGGAAGAGGAAGTAGCTACAGAAATGAAATAAACATTCATGTATCTGACATACTGGCAATGGTGATAATCTCAGATAGAAGTTATCAATGTTAGTTTGAAAAAACATTCTATTTTTTAAGCCTTGAAGAGAGTCACATAACTAGCGCCAATAAAAATATGTGGAAGCCTATTAACAAATTCCATGAAAATCAGATGGAGAAATAGGAAAACAAAATGAGCTAAATTTATTTTCCCAAGACAGACTTTTACTTTTTTCAAAGAGTGATCTGCACTGGCAGAGAATAGAAAGAACACAGGCTCTGAGGAAGGAAGGCCTGGCTTTAAGTCTCAACTCCACTGCTTGTTTACGTGACCCGGGGTGACTTGCAAGTCTCTGTGCTCTAATTGTTACATTTGAAAAACGAGAAAATAATGTCCATTTCCTACAAATGTAGAGGAGGCAAAATGAAATAATACATAAGATATTGTGGAACAAATATATTTCTAATGAAAGCCCAGCACCTACCAAACTGTGTGGGATCACCAGGGCCTAATCATGAAGGTCCTTGGGAGTATTTTCTATCAATAAATAGTTCAGAAATTGCTCCTCAACAAAGAAAAAACTTACAGTTTTATTCAACTTCAATAATTTCTTCAGCAAAGACAAATTGGTAAATGGGTTATGCAACCAGTATAATGTAATGAAAATTGACATTGGATATAATTCAGAAAAACATCCAAATTAAGAGAAAAATTATTTATTATTTTAAAAAAGCAGGTTCTCCTTTCTGCCAATGTTTTTTAGGTTCTTCTCCACATAGGACTCCAATGACCATTTTGATATGAAGTTTATAAATGCCTTTGATCATTAAATGTCATTCATACAAGTTACATGGCAGGGCTTCCATTATTACATTTGTATTTTATATTATTATATATTTTCTATAAATGAATGCCAATAGGAAAACTCATCATTTTTACTTCAGAGACTCAAAACCTCTCCTTTCAAAAATATGTTGGCAAGAAAAGCAAACTGTCAAATCATATAGAGGGTATAATGCCATTTACATGAATTTTTAAAATGTAAAAAAATACTATTTAGTGTTTTACCTTTCATATTTTATAGATGTTAACTTTAGGCTTCTCATATATGACTTTTATTATGTTAGGTAGTTTTCTTCTATTACTAGTTTTTTGTGTGTTTTTATAAATGAAAATTGTGATACAATTTTTTCAGCATATATTGACATGATCTTGTGGGATTTTCCCTTCATGATGTTTTAATGTGGTGTATTACATTTATCAACTTTTGTATGTTAGACATACATTTCACATATTCTTGCATTCCAGAAATAAATCTCATTAGGTCATGGTGTATGATCCTTTTAATGTGATGTTCAATTGTTTGCTTCTAGTTTGTGAAGAACTTTGGCATCAATATTCATCAGAAATATGGTGTATAATTTTCTTTTGTTGCGAGTCTTTGTCTGGTTTTAGTATCAGGGTAATGCTGACCTCAGAGAATGAGTTTGGAAGCATTCCATCCTCTTTTTTAGTTTTTTGGAAGAGTTTGAGAGGTTTGGTGTTCATTTTTCTTTAAATGTTTGCTAATACCCCAAAGAAGCCATATAGTTCTGGACTTTTCTATGTTAAAGGGTTTTTGATTACTGATTCAATCACCTCAGAGTTATATATCTGTTCAAGTTTTCCATTCCTTCACAATTTGGTCTTGGTAGATTGTGTGTTTCTAGGAATTGATTTATTTCATCTAGTTCATCCAATCTGTCAATGTACAATTATTCATAGTATTATTTTCAATTTTGTAAAATTGGTTATAAGTCCCCACTTTCATTTCTGATTTTAGTTAAAGCCTATCATCTTTCATTCCTAGTAAATCTAGCTAAAGATTTGTCAAGTTTATTGATCTTTTGGAAGAATCAATTTTTGGTTCCATTGATTTTTCTGTGTTTTCCTATTTATTTTATCTTTAATCTTTATTTATTTTCTTCCACATGCTAACTTGTTGAATTTGCTCTTTTTCTATTCTTTTAAGGTGTAAATTTAGGTTACTGATTTGATCCTCCTTTTTAAATGTAAGCATAAACTTCCTTCTTAAAACTGCTTTTGTCCCTGGCTGGTGTGGCTCAGTGGATTGAGTGCCAGCCTGAGAACCAAAAGGCTGCTGGTTCAGTTCCCAGTCAGGGCACATGCCTCGGTCACAGGCCAGGTCCCCAGTTGGGCATGTGAGAAACAACCCATCTGTTTCTCTCACACATTGACATTCTCTCTCTTTCTCCCTCCCTTCCCAAATCTGAGGGGGGAAAAAAATGCTTTTGTTGCATCCCTTAAGTTTTGGTATGTTGTGTTTTCATTTTCAGTTGTCTGAAGATATTTTGCAATTTCTCCTTTGACCTATTGGTTGTTTGAGTATTTTGTTTAATGTTCATATTTTTGTGGATTTTTCCACTTTTTCCTCTGCTGTTTATTTCTAGTTTCATTACTTTGTGATCAGAGAAGATACTTTGAATGATTTTAATTTTTTAAAATCTAAATAGATTTTTTAAATCTATTAAATTTGTTTTGTGGCCTAACACAAGGTCTATCCTGAAGAATGCTCCATGTGCTCTTGAAAAAAAAAAATTGCTATTTCGGGCAGAGGGTTCTGTATATGTCTGTTAGATACAATTGGTATATACTGGTGGCCATATTTCCTTACTGATTTCCTTATTGTCTGGCCGGCCTATCCATGACTGCAAGTTGGGCATTGACATCCACTACTAACTGTCATTGCAGAGCTACCAATTTCTCCCCTCAATTCTGTTCATTTTCGCTGCCTCTGTTTAAAAGCTCTGATGTTTGGTGTATGTATGTTTATAATTGTTATATTTCTTTGATGTATGAACTATTTTATCATTATGTAATATTGTCTCTTGTAAGAGTTTTTGACTTGTAATCTATTTCGTCTGCTGTTAATGTAGCTATCCCTGCTCTCTCTTAGTATATGATTGGAGTATCTTCTCCTGTCCTTTCACTTTCAACCTATGTGTGTCTTTAGATCTAAAGTGAGTCTCTTGTAGACACAGGTAGTTGTATCTTTTTTTTAAAGTCTTTTGGTCAATCTACTAATGTGTCTTTTGATTGGGGAGTTTAATCCGTTTACATTTAAAGCAATTACTGATGAAGAAGTACTAAGTTTTGCCATTTTGGTATTTGTTTTCTGTGTGCCTTATAGCTTCCTTGCCCCTCATTTCCTCCCTTACCGCTTTCTTCTGTGTTTGGCTGATAATCTGTAATGACACATTTTGATTCCCTTTGTGTGTATTCTGTAGATATACTTTGTGGTTACCATGGGCATTACATATAATATTCTAAAGTTAAAACAATCTTTTTAAAAGTGAAAACAACTTAACTTCAATGGCATATAAAACTCTACTCCTTTACTGCTTTATTCCTCCCCACTTTGTCATTGATGCCACAAATGAGACCTGTATATATTGTATGTGTTAATATAGATTAACAACTATTTTTAAGTTTTTGTCTTTTAAATTCCATAAAGCAATAAATGTGGACTTTGAACCAAACTTGCAGTAATATAGGTTTTTATATGTGTCCACATAGTTACCTTTACTGGAGGACTTTATATTTTTGTATGGTTCAGACTTACTGTCTTGTGTCCTTTTATTGCAACTTGAAGGAATTCTTTGTGCCCTTTAGCATTCTTGTAGGACAAGTCTAGTCATAATTAAGTGACTCAGCATTTGTTTCTGTTGGAATGTCTTAACTTCTCCCTATACCTGACAGTTTGCCAGATATAGAATTGTCAGTTGACAGGGTTTTTCCCATGTGTCTGTGTGTGTATAAAATCATCCACGGCCTTCTGTCCTGTAGGGTTTCTGCTGAGAAATATGCTGGAAATCTTATTGAGGACATCTTGCATGTGATTGGTTACTTTTCTTCTGCCGCTTTTAAGATTATCTCTTTGTTTTTTACTTTCCATGGCTTGATGATATTTTGTCTCAGTGTGGGTCTCTTTTGCGTTTATTCTACTTGGAGTTCATTGAGATTCCTGTATGTCCACTTCTTTCCTCAAGTGTAGAAATTTTTTAGCCCACAATTATTTCTTCAAATAGGCATTCTACCTCTTTTTCTGTTTTTCTTCTGGGACTCCCATAATGCATATATTAATGCATTCAATGCTGTTCCACAAGTCTTTAGGCTGTGTTTACTTTTCTTCATTCTTTTCTCTTTTTGGTCCTCAGACTTGATAATTTCAAAATGCCTTCAAGTTCATTGACTCCTTTTCTGCCTGTTCAAACTCCTGTTGAAAACCTCTAGTAAATTTTTCAGGTTAGTTATTGAATTTTTCAGTTCAAGAACTTCTATTTAGCTCTTTTTAAAGTAATTTCTATCAGTTTGTTGATATTCCCCACTTTGTTTATATATTGTTTTCCTGACTCCTTCAGTTCTCTGTGTTCTTTTTTTACCTTACTGAGCATATTAAGACAGTTTTCTAAATCTTTGTCAAGTAAGTCTGGAGCCTGTGTTTCTTTAGAGTCAGTTCCTGAATACTTATTTTGTTCCTTTAAATGGGCCACATCTCACTCTTTCTTTGTATGCTTATGACTTTTTGTTGTAAATTGGGCACGTAAAGCAATAGCCTCCACACCCAGTCTTTGACCACTGGCTCTGTACAGGAAAGACCACTAAAAATTCTGGTGTGAAGGCTTCAGTTTTCTCTGGCCTTTTCTCGGCATACATCTTCCCTAGGTCATATGTACACTTTCTGTCTTATCCCCTATATTCACGGCTGCTTTCAAATGTCTGAATTTCCCTTAGAATTTCACCCTACTCTTTACAAAGCCTTAGGAGTCTATTATATTCCCCAGCCTGTAATCTCTTGCCCCTTAGCACCCATGGGGCTGTAGTCCCCCTGAAGTCCTCATGTCATGGTGACCACCAGTGTTTTTAGCAACCCCTCACTTGATTGCCAAACTATGCCATCATTTCCCAGTGCTCCAAGTCAGGCAAGACAGAAACCAGTTCCTTGGGCAGCCCCCATACAGGTCAGAATGTTGCAAACAAATCATACTTTTTCTTTTTTCCATCGTGAATGAGAAACCAGGAACTGTTTGGCTTCCTCCCATGAGTTGGGCAAAAGGGAGCAACCATCCCCAACAATTCCTACACTTTGACTGTGGCTTTCCCTGGGTTGGAAATGCATCAGGTTGAAGCAGATCCCTACCTGGTTTCTAGAGTTCCCACAAAGCCGCTTTGGTTGGTATGTTGTTGTTTACTTGATGTTTCTGCAGGTGAGTGAAGGGGTGTCCCAGTTTGCCATCTTCAACAGTCATCTTTTTAAAAAATATAAGCTGGTGATATCTCTCCTATGAATTTGATTAAATTATATGATGTCTTCCTATTAAAATAAAATCCAAACTCTTTGTTGTTCAGGCATGGTGTAATTTGTCTCAAGCCTTTGCTTTACTTTTCAACTTTAATTTGCTCTTCTCTTCCCATTTCTCACTAAGCTCCAACCACAATTTTCTTTTAGTTCCAGAAGTGCTCAAGTTCTTTCTCCCTAGAAAGTATTTTCACATGCTTTCACTTTTCTCAAGAATACCATTCTGGCCCCGGCCAGTGTAGCTCAGTTGGTTGGAGCATCAACTCATAACTGAAAGCTTGTGGGTTCAGTTCCACTCAGGGCACATACCTAGGTAGCAGGTTCCATTCCCGGTCCAGGTGTGGGCACCAGGACTGGACACATATGATCCCCAGTATGGGCTCCAATGCCCAGTCTGGGTGCATACAGGTGGCACCCAATCAATGCTTCATTCTCGTATCAATGTTTTTCTCTCCCTTCCTCTCTTTCTAAAAAGCAATGATAAAAATGTCCTCAGGTGAGGATAAAAAAAAGAAAGATTACCATTCCTTCCATCTCTGCATTGCTAAAACCTATTTTTTTCCTTCAAGTATTATCTTATAAGACCCTTCCTCAGGAAAGTTGTCCCTTAACTTTCATATTAGGTTATTCCTACTATCATAATAATAGTCCTGTATCACAATACCAAGTATTTCCCTTCATGTTGCTTTTTCAACTGTAAATACAGTTTTTCACTGAGTTTTTTGGTGGTATTTACTCAATATCAATCTCCCCTTTGAGCTGGTAAACTCTTTAGCATAGTGAAAATGTTTGCTGTTTCCTATTATATCCACAGTGCCTATCACAGTTCCTAGGACACAGCAGGAACACAAAAATATTTCTTTGAAGAATAAATGAAGCTTCTCATTTGTATGTTTGCCTTGTTTTAATTACTCTCCTCATTAGTCTCATAGAAATACTGCTGTATATGATTTCCCTTCTGGTTTTAATATCTACACACTAGGCTAGACTGTCTCAATTCTTTCCATCACATCCCCAGGCTGACCTCGGGCAACATTACAAAGTAGCAAAGCTCCCTCTCCCGGTGCCTTTTGCCCACCTTACTAATTTTCCTTCCCTTCAGGTCACTGATGCTCTCATCCTGTGAAGTAATTGCATTTCTAAAAATGACCTGGAGTTCTTACCAAACTCTGGACTTACCTTATCAAGAGGCCCCTTAGCAGCAGACAGTGAATAAACTCACAGGGGAATTGCCCACACCACTGACAGGCATGGAAGAAAGGTAATTTTGGAGGGAGCTTTCCCACAACCCTTAATTGACAATTCACAGACCCTCCCACTCTATCATTCCTTTTTCATTCCTTTAATCACTACAATAGTTTGAATGCCTACTACATGAACAGTATACGCAGAAACTAGTGGTATAAAGATGAATAAGATTTGATTCCCATTTTTAATTCAGTCTAGCTGAAGAGATGGATACATAAATAAACAACTATAATATATTACCAATTATCAACTCATTCAACAAACATTTATTGAGAGCTTACTCTGTGTCAGGCTATGGAGAAAACAAGAATGAAAAGAAATATACTTGCTCTCAAACAGATTACATTATAAAGGCAAACACACTTGCAAGCAATTATTGTTAAAATACATGGCCAGGCCTCATAGAAGTGGGACATAGCTGTCTCCTATGATTCTTTCAGTAACAAGGCTAATAAGGGTAATTTAGATACTCAAGAATATTTTGCTGTTGCTTCCTTCAATAAATGGCAAGGAAACACATCATTTTTTTCCAGAAGGACACACAGTGCAATATAAAAGGAAAATTATAATGAAGGGAGACAAAAGAACCTATACAATACAAGGAGAGAAATGTCAAGAGGATAAAAAGTTAGAGTAAAAGCACATTTAACTTTTAATAAGGTCAAATGGGAACCAATTAAAAACAATAATACTTTCTCAATTTATCTCCACAGCTAATGGGCTGATGGGATCTTGCTGGGTCAGTTGGTTCAATTCCCTGCCTCTAGGCTGTATTTAATTTCAACTGTCCTGAGTAATGACTGCGATGTTCCCACTGTATACCCTAGTTTCTGTGCAATAGCTTTATTATAGCTTTATTTTCACCAATTAAACTGATTCTCTTTCTTCACCTTGGCAGAAGCAAACAACAGAATAAGCATCTACTTATAATTCATTGCTTCTTCTACAGCTTCTCAAAGGCGGTTTCTCAAATTCAGTACACATATGCAGTGCGACATCCCCTTAATCTTTATTATCAAAGTGTTAGGAAAAATAGAGTATGAGATCCTGAAACATAGGGAAGTATCTTAACCTATTTTGGGGGACCTTGATGAACATTTAGAGTGGTTACATTTCTTCATATGTGCTAAGGGTCCAAATTGTAAAATGCGTGATATTTAAGGTCCCTCTCAGGACTGATAGTCTGTGTATCTGTGTATTCTGATACTGTATTTGACCTTACAAGGGAAAACAAGAATATCAGTTGCAGTGAATACTGCTGTGCCCTGCCCAGATCTCAGCTCAGGGCAAATCAATGCATTTCTCAAGGTTTTTGCATCAAGGAGATTTCAGACCATCAGTGAGATTCAGGAAAATATGACGGGGCAGCTGATGGCAATTGGGGGAACTGTGTGAGGTCCCAAGGTGCCTTTTTTGAAGGGGACTGAGGCGTCATTGTCCTATGTACGATGTCTCTTGTATCTTGTATCTTCTTCAATAAATATCTCTATTTTTCATATTACGTGACTGGATACCTTCTGGACAGACTTCGTATATGCAGAAAGTATAAGTAGACTACACTACAGTATCCTACTAAGGGAGTGAAGTTTGATTAACCACTTGCTTTTCACTACATCGATTAGACACATTATTTACAGACTTTACTTCTGATAATGTGAGCATTGTTGTCCCTTTTTTTCTGATATATCCTTTGGTCCCCTCCTAATCTCAACCAAAGTAGAACCTCCTCTATAATTCTCCCCTATCTCGCCCAAAGCCTGGATATCCTTCTCCTCTGTCCCTACAACCTTCAAATACTGTTTGGAAATTGCCATTTTTCCTTCTTCCTAATGGTTACCTGTTTTCACATAGTGTTTCTAAAATACCCTCAAACATTCCCTCTCTTCCCCCACCCATTTTGAAAGGGAAGTGTAGGATTTATTTTCCTTCAAATCATATCTCCTCTCTCCCCTTGTCTTGATTCACTGCCGCTTTAGAATTATCATAGGAGTTGAGATCACAGACTTTGGTGAAAGTCTCACCCCAGTTCAAATGCTGGTGCCCCCACCCACCAGGTGTATGGCTTTGGCTACTTACTTCTCTACACCTCAGTTTTCTCATTAGTAAAAGGCCAACCTGTTCCACACAGAGTTGTAGTGAACATCACGTAAGTTAATGAATGCTAAATTCTTAGCACTGTGACTAGCAAAATAGTGTTCAATGAATATTACCTGCTATCATCATCGTTACTATCATCATTACCACCATCATCATCATCAATGCTACAGCAAGAGCCAAAAATCGGATCCACTGATGAAATATGAATGTCTCTGGTTGCTGACATTAAAGTGTTTAATGAGGTATTTATTAACCATAGTTAATTATTCTGACCACCACTTCAGAACGCCTCCTAGAGGAAAAGTTACAGCAATTTTAGTCCCGAATTCATCTAAAGCAACCATTCATTCTTAACCAAATTTATGACCTTAACTTTAACAATATGTGTTTCAAAACCAGAGAAATCTACTAGCCAAACAGAGTATGACTCACATTCACTGATTTATCCTTTAGCCAATATTTATTGAGCACCCACCATTTATAAAGTACTTTTCCAGGTGTTAGTGACGTTGCAATAAACAAAGCAGACAAACTCCATGCTTCCATGAAACTCACATTCCAAATGGAGGTGGGAGATACATCATTCCTCCCAAAAATAAATACTACATGTTACATATCAGAAATAGTATCGGGTATATTATTAGATAGTCAGATATATATATCAGATATGTATTAGATATCAGAGAGTGATGAGTACAAAGACAAAAAGAGTAAGGAGACAGAAAATAATGAGAAAGATACTGCTTAAATGGACAAGTCAGAGAACACATTTCAGGTAAATTATCACTTTTAAGTTTCCTGATTAAATTCACCTTTTCATGATTTAAATAATATATGACATTAAGTCCAACAGCATAAACTACTTTCATATTTTTCATTATATAAAGATTTTGTTCAAGATCACTGTGTCCAGATAGTTAAATAAAAGATAATTACTGATTGTGGATTGATTCCAACCCACAATATACCTGCAGCTCTGGAGCATGTACTTGAATATATTCCAACTGCAATTATAATAGTTCCATAATTTGAAGTGCCACTTGTTTTCCAGTAAAATGAAAGCCAGCCTGGGACAACTAGTTTATGCTAGCCTGAGCCACATTTAGGCAATTTATGGAAAGTAGTTTATTCCAGACTCATTTATCAGTCTACAAATACCATTCTCTTCCGAGTTCTGTGTCTGCACAGTATGCCCATGATTAGTGGTGCTCTTCAGTAATTAGAGTGTGGCAGCGCCAGTTCTTTTTCTCCCCCACTCCACCCTCTTTTGGTACTCTTCACTTCAAACATACTATAAACCCCTAAAGCCTCCACCTTTTTTCAAAATATATATGAAATATATTATTCTAATTTTCAGGGTCACACCATATTATAGAAGGGCTCCCATATTTCCTTTGGCAGATGATTCTGTGATATGCTGCCCAGGCTCACATTCAAGAGTGAAGGACTTATTCTCCCAGTTGCTGGAAATGCTGCCAGCAGATAGTTCAGCTATCAGCCCACTTTTGGAAGCGCCTTGGTTAAAGTGAGCTGCCTTGCCCAAGGTTATACCCCTTCCCTGGACATCCTGCATCCAATGACTGGTCAACATAGGAGTATAAAGGCCAGTCTCCTCACCTCAACTCAAGAGGATTCTGCAAGGCCAATCCACACTCAAAGTTACCTGTGGCATTCATTGATACTGCATCTCAGCTCAACCTTTTCTTCCGCCCAGTCTTACTTATTTTTCTTCCCTTCCATAGAATTTTTTACCCCAGAGCACTCTCTAATAAGCTATGACATTCCAGGGAAACTGGTATAAATTTAATGGCTTCCATTAAAGAACTAAGGGATATAAGAATGATGACCTCCCATCATATCTCCATTTATTTCATCAGTCACTCACCTTACAAAACCAGATGGATTCTGAAGGATGACAATGGATTACCAAAATCTCAACTAAGCAGTGGTAACCCAACTGCAGCTGCCTGCCAAATATGGCATTTCTGCTAGTACATATTACTATGACCTCAAGTACATGGTATATGACCAAAAGAAATTATTTCTAACCATAATAGAAAAGAAGGTCAGAAAGAGCTCACATTCACTTGGATTGGATAACAGTGTGCATTTGCAATCTTGTCCAAGAGTATGTTAACTTGTCTTCCCTGTGATAATATAGCTTTAAGAGATCTTGATTAACTTAATCACAGAAAATCTCATTGGTCTGTTGGGAACCACCCTGCCTGGTTTCAGAAGCTGTAATCCCCCATGGCTAAGGCTGAGTAAAAAGACCTTGGGACCATAAGCCACTAAGGAGACAAAGCTTATCTTCCTGGCAGGGGTGCTGCCTCTGCCCCCATTCACTTCACCCTGCTTGGCCCCTGGGCAGATGACCAGTTAGCCAATGACGGGTAAGATTCCTCAAGGGAGGGATGACCTAAGACAGACATGGTCACGAAGAGGCCCTCAGGGAAGGACTTGGGGGGGCTATAGAAAAAGGGGGTGATGGACCCTAGCCCCTCAGCTTTGACATAGCCTGAGTCTTCATTCTGTCTGCAAGAAGTCCCCTAATCTCTTGGCTGCCTTATTTCCCCTGCCTGACTTAAGCCTGAAACAATGCCGGAGGTGGGTGCAGCCCTGTGCTGAAAAGGGTGGGTTCCCTGGGGCATCAGGTCTAAGGAAGAATGCATAAAATCCTGTGAAACCTACTTTGCTAATACCCTCAATTTAAATGATAAGGGTCCAAGCATGAAATGAGTTTGTTCCACAAAGTTTTATGGCCCTCTGACCCTGACTCAAAATAAGCCCTCAGAGTTCTTTGAATGTTATCTATTATTTGATCATTTCTGCGTGACAATGATTGATGAACTTTACTTATATGCCCTGTATTCCTTTGCAAATTACACCCAATGAAACCCCATTGAGGAACAGGCTCCTGGCCCTTTTGAGAGATCGGCCACCTTTCCTCCCCAAGCAGATCATGTCTTGGTAGACTTATTCTCATCCATGGAGGCCAGGGGGGCCCTGCAGGCAGAGCCCCCCCATATTGGTCCACTATATCTAAGATATAATGCAAATTGGACAAGATGAAAAAGAAATGCTAAGTACATTGTGAGTCTAGATAAATATACCCCTCCCAGTGGTTGGGAGATAAACCTTTATGAAGATTCAGATTCTGTTATATCAGTAAAGTGTTTAAAAATCTATTGAGCTTGGACATTTGAGAACATCTCCTCCAAAGAAAGGTCAGATTACTTAAATTTGTACTTTCTACCCCAAAAAAGGAAATACCTTATCTGGTAGGTGCTTCCATGTTGTGGAGGCATCATTTTCCACACCCAGAAGTAATACAGCACCAAATCATATGCTGGGAGGCATAAAAGGCTTCCAGCTTTGAGTAAAGATGAAAGCAGGAAAAGGATGTATAGTAATTCAGATGGTGGTGAAAGTATTTTTGTCACTTGAGTTATATAACCCATCACTATGGCATAGCATTAGAGGTATCTGTGGTAGAAAAAGGTGCCGTATGGTGTTTATAACAAGCTCAAATGGGAGAGTCACAACGCAGATGTCTAGGGTTTTGGAGTAAGGCCATGCCATCTACAACAGATATTTATACATCTTCTGAAAAGTAGGTCTTGGTGTGATGCTGGTGAATCCAATTAGAAATGCAGCACCTAACCATGGACACCAAATCACCAAGAGGCCTGAACTATTTATTATGAGTTAGGTACTATCAGACCACAAAGTCATGATGTCAGGTGGGTCCAGGACCAATACATCATGAGGTGGACGTGGCACATCCAGAAGCAAACATTAATAGAACAAGGAGACACAGGAAAGCTACATGAGCAGGTGGCTTAGATCCTGAAACCATACACTGTTGTGGCTGTAGCACTTGACTGGCGACTCATACCTATTGCCATATAGGGGAATCCTGTGCACGCCCAATTTACAGAAGAGAAAAAAATCACATTTGGTAAACAGACAGGTTGGCCTGGTATATGGGTAAAAACTGGAAGTGCTTGGAGGCTGTATTAGACCCTGACTTAGAGGTGGCTCTAAACAGCAGAGCACAGAGAAATCCTCCCAATAGGCAGAGCATCAGACAGTGCACGTGGTCGTGTTCCTTGTGTAGAAAGGGAAATGTCCTGAGCTTATCATGTCTGTGGACTCGTGAGCAGGGGCACATGGCTTGACTAGGATGTCAAAAGGAATAAAAACTGGAAGAGCAAGAAGAGAATGTCTGGGGTAGAGGAATTTGGATGGACCTATGGGAACAGGCATGAAGACTGAAGATTTCGTACCAAATGTTAACACCGATGAGGAAATACCCACTGTAGAAGAGGTACTAAATACTCGGGTACACAGTATGACTTAGTCAGTTGACAGCAGCCAGTATCTGTCATCAACATCTCCAGTGCTAGCACGATGCACTCGTCGATGAAATATCTTTAGTGTGAGAGATAGAAGCGACACATGGGCTCAACAGCATTGCCTCCAGTTACCAGGCTGACCAAGCTATGATCTGATTGAATGTTCCATCTGCTAGAGACAAAAACCAACACCAATTCCCCAGAGTGGCACCATCCCTACAGGAGAACGAAGAGCCATTTGGTAGCTAGTTGAATACATTGGATCTTTCAGCTTGGAAGAGGCTTAATGCATTTTGACAAGAACAGACACAAGTTCTGGGTTTGGATTTGGCTTTTCTGCCCACAACAGATCAGTTAGCACCACTACTTGAAACTTCCCATGTTTGATTTACCAGTATCATCCTACATAGTGTAGCATCAGGCCAGGGGGTCCACTTTAAGGAAAGGTACCCGGCACCTGTCCATGAGTTCATTGGTCGTATCACTTACCACACCCACCAAAAGTTTCTGGCCCAATGGAGTAGTGGAGTGGCCTTTTGAAGGCACAGCCGAAGTGACAGCTTGAAGGTAATACTATCCTTATCAAGCTTCACCCTCCAAAATGCATACTACACTCTAAATTAATGATCTTTTAATGGTGCTGGTTGAAGCCATGGATCCACGAGCTGAGATATGCAAGAAAGAGTGGCCCATTTATCACCACTACTAGTGACCCACTTGGATAATTTGTGCTTCCCATTTCTGAACTCTGGGACATACATGACTTGAGGTCCCATTTCCCAAAGGGAAAGTGTTTTCCCCAGGGATCAAACAGAAATATTCCGGTTGTGCTATACACTTTGGCTGGCACTTGGTCTTTTCAAGCTCCTCAGGCCAGGTTATAATCTTAAAATAAAACGAGTCATCATCTTGGCAGTATTAATTACTGCTGATCTTTGGGAGGAAGCAGGGCCTCCCATATACAATGGGGACAGGAAAAAATACGTTTGGCACTCATGTGATCCACTTGCCTAAGCTTGATGATAAATACACAAGCATAACTAAGGCTGAAAGAGGGCATGGTGAGCACAGGCTCAGGATGGTCAGGGTCATGCCCCTAGGAAGCCACCAAGACTGGAGAGAATGAGGGAAATTTAGAGTGGATAATAGAGGAGGCAGATGGTGAACATCAGCTGAGATCTTAAACTAGTTCTGTCAGCAGCGGTGCCAGTTTATCGTACCAAACTTATTCTTATAAGATTCCACCAGGAAAAGAAACCCACCGGAATTCTGGAAGATTGATTCTCAGTATGTATGTGAAGAAGTGAATCCAAGAGGTACAAGTAGTTCACTGACATGCTGCCAAGATTCCCCTTTAGGAATGAAAACCTAAGTCTATCAGCTCTTGGAACTGCTGCCCAATGCCAGCCCTTAGCTGTCAGCCCTTTCTGTAAAGGGCTTTGGCTGAAGAGAATGTCCTTGCTCCAGGTCATGGATCTTCCCTCGTGCAGCAAATAAAGGCTAACCACTGGGTTTATAAAGACCTAGACCCCTTGTCCCAACTCACAACAATCCCCAATGGTCATCCTAGTCTCAAACGTTCCCCTGGGTCACCTATGACATTCATTAGAAAGTGTCACAGCTCAATTTTCTCCTATGCCCTATTCTGCTTCCTTCTCTTCCATTCCATAGTTGTTTCCAAGAGAATTCCCTAATAAGCTTCCCGCCCACTGATCTCTAGCTCATCGCAGAGAATCCAACTTTGAAACCGTTGATGGTTTCATAGCAGGTAAACCCATGCTCTGGAGCAGCACTCAAGAGCCTCTGGTTCTAACACATGTTTGCTTCTAACGCGCGGATTGACCTTAAGCAAGTCAGTAAGCCACACGACCTTAATTTTCCTCATCACTTTTACTAAGGAAATTTCTGGGGTCCTTAGTCCTAGACTAAAAACCAGGATTTCAGTTCCCAAGTGGCTGCTAATTGGTTTTGTGACATTGGGAATATCACTCCAGGTTTCTGTCCCATCTCTAAAATGAAAGATAGAAAAAATGATCTTTAGTGTCCTTTATATCTCTAATAGCCTGTGGATCTAAATACATGAATCCCAAATCATTACTTCTGTAACATGGCATTTAAGATGGCATTTTCAATTTTATCAATAACTTTGTTGCCAAGAAAAAAAATGTAAAGTTCTTATGAAAAAAATAATGTTCTTGCCAAGAATTTTTAAAAGTCCTATTACTTCATTCTTTCTTATCCCTTTGTGCCTTCCTTGTTGACCTTTTTTAAGTCCTTTATTTTTTCCTTTGGCAGGTACTTTTATCTCCCATTCCTAGGAGACTTTAAGCAAATGATAGAAGAGCAAAATGAGTATTCAGTGTTGGCATACAACTATAATAAAGCTTAATTTCAGAACTTTATGTTCTTTCCTTTTTCTTTACAGACTCTGTTCCATCATACGGATTTTCTACCTTCTTCTTATTATTATTCAATATTCATAAAGCATTTACTACTAAAGTTCCTCAGAAATATTTTCAAGTTTTGCCAAATGCTTTTTTCCCCTGACACCCTCTCTCTACTACCTTCCTGTTCCATTTTGTTTGATTTGTACCCCTTCCTGGTCACAATTGTAGAGGTTCCCTAAAACTACCCCTTTTCCTTTTCTCTCTCTGTTCGCATTTAACTGGCCCCACACATCCTCATGAAGAAAAGAGATGTCAGCCCTTGCAACAGGAGCAATAAGAAATGGGGCTGGTTGCTGGCTGGTGCCAGTCTGGACATCTGAAGAGGAGCCAAAATTAGAAATGAGCTGAGTCTGATCGGGGCTTACTGCTGCCAGAGGCATTTCCTCAGTTAGTTCTCCGAGGCTATATTTTCTGAGTCATCTTTCACAGCTCACAGGCCAAAACTTATAACTCACATGCTGCGCTCTCCATCAAGGCGCAGTTAATGTCAGAAAGCAGTCGCTCTCTAAAGGAAGATCTTTACTCATGGCCCGACTGACAGGCGACAGAGCCCAAGATATGAGGGTCACAGTGCTTACCTGTAACAAAAGTGCAGTGAAAATCTTCTAAATTTGTACAATAAAAGTATATCTCCTCTTCTTACTCTCATCTCTCCAAAGCAATAATGCACTTTCATGTGAATCGTGTTTAAAATAAATATGTGTTGGAATGTTGGCAAGGCTCACAAACTCCAAGCCCTGTGACACAGCGACTGCACGGTAGAGCGAGGAGATGCGAGAAGCAGTGGGGTTACTGTGCTAATGTCTCCCAGACGCTCCTGCTGCTCCTTACTTTTCTGGAAGTTTGTCTATTCCTCATTGTTCAATGAATGTCAAGGGTAGTTTTTAATCTTTTGAAATCTAATTCAATGCCATCGAATTGCATTGAATTAGTAAGAGAATAGTAACCCAATTGTTTTAAACAAAAATATAATTTTGAGTATTCTTCTTCCTCTGAACCTCTCTAAATGCCAAAGTTGTCCTAGCTACCCTACTCTCAATGCCTTGGATAGTTCTGAGATGAAAGATTTGCCTCTCTTCATCTCATAAGGTCAGTGAACTAATTCATTGTTTATCATTTACTGCAGAATTGCTCTCTCCCTCCGCCCCCCTCTCTTTCTGTTTTAAAGAGTAGTTTATAATTGCAAAGGCTGCAATGATGTCACCAAAGATTGACATTCATCAAAGGTGTTTGGTTAAGCAAGTATGGGACTTAGGAGCTTACTGACGCCAGTCAAATTACACCCAGTTGTTAGGCAGATCGCACTAACATCAAGCTGGAGAAGCAACATTAATGCCACAGATGGTGCTAGAAGAAATAAGAATGATGGCTATGACATCTCTTGAAGAGAAGGAAATGTTTATCTGACTGCCTCAATACCTTTTTGTTCTAAAATGCTATTCCCCCAGGCTGTTAACCTTGCGCAATAAGAGAGAAAAGCTTGGAGATGCTGTGTTAAATAGTCCTGGCTCTCAGAACAGCTCAAAATGGGGACAGCAGCGCCACCAAGGGACATTGTGAACAGTAACTAATAAAAAAAAAAAGTATAAAATGCCTTGCACTTGGATGCAGGGTTAATCACCATCAACCTAAAGTTTAAAATATATTGGCTGTAATGTTGATTTAAGTGACGAGAGAGGTGTTGCATTACAACAGTCTCTTTGAAATCCACACTCAACTTCTTCCAAGTATTTGGCCACAGTACACAATATTAGGTGCTAAAAAAGTTTATGTTTGTTATTTATTGAAAAATTTGATCTCTCAGCCATATTGAAAATATAATGTCTGCAAGAACAAAGATGATGGATGGACCAGCGTGCTCTTTAACTCTACAGTGTAACCCTTTCTCAGCTCTGTGAGGGTAAATAACAGCAATTCCTTCAACTACTGCGAAGAAAGCATGGTCACAGGAATGCCATCAAGGGTGTAGCACGCACTGATACTAATGCCCCCTTCCCTCCACTACCCACTCTAACTGTGGAAATGCACAAGGCTATTCACCACATGAGAGCTGTGCTTAACAGGAAATTGAGAGCCGTGCATCATAACCCAGGAAGTGAAGAGCTATAACTTGTCCAAACACCACATTCGCACTAGAAATTGCCACAGGATACCACTTCTGATACTATTTAGGCTTCATGCCTTAACCAAGAATGGTAGAGCAATTTTTAGTTCATAGACAAGAATTTTTTTTTAATTTGTCAACTACTCAGCATTCTATGACATAACATCCATAATAATAATTCATGGCATTTGTATAACATGTTTCGAGTTTTCTAATTGCCTGTAAATATATTCTTATTTGACTAAATGTATTCAGTATTTCTTAAGACCTTACAATGAACCAGGAATATAACCCTCACACAAAAACATAAAACAACAACAACGAAGTAGGTCTGATTATCTCTTTCCAGCAAATGAAGGTAATAAGGCAGGGGTGTAAGGTCACATCCCAAGATCACAACAGATTAGAGAAAAGATTTAGTAAACAACAACAGAGAAAGATTCGTCAAGATAGTCCATGGATAGCTCTCAATTATCAGCATAGAATATGTACAGAAAAAATGTAGAACCTTGATAACTCAGAAGCCTTGATACAGATAACTGCAAAAAAACCTCTAAATTTAACTTCTTCCCATTTTTATCTACTATTGCTGCCAGAAGTGTGAGCGAATTATAAGATTACCAAGCCTGATCACCATCAACAGGGATTCTTTCCTTTGCTTATGTCACTGATCCCTTTGGCTGTCTGGTGAAGTCTGTGGACCACTTAAACTGATGTCTGTAATACGCAGGGTGGGGCAAAAGCAGGCTCACAGTTGTTTGTATGGAAAATAGTGAAATAACTAACAATAATACAAGACTAAACTCTGTAAACCTACTTTTGCCCTATCCTGTACAAAAGAAAATATGTAGGATTACAAAAGACAACAATTAAGTTAAAATACAATTATAAAAATATCAAAGAAAATGGTGATTTAATGATCTACGTGCTTCTATATTAATTCATTAAATAAAACACTCTAGCTGCAAGTCTAATGTTAACTTTAATATTAAAATCGTAAGAAAGCATAAATGGTGTTTCCAGATATCTGCAGCAATTGTAATGGGATATGAAAATACCTGTAATTTCTATTGGTGACAAGGTCATAGATACTCTTAATACTACTGTGGCTTGTGCCTACATATATAACTGAAGGAATTTTAAACCTCAGCTTGTGATTAAGAATCAAAAAGATGGAATTTTTAAAGACCACTTGAATTCTATCCAAAGGATTCTTGTGGGTCATGGGCTCTATTACAAACTCCTACCATAGGAGGAAGGAAAGGGGAGAACATTCAGAAAGCACATGCAGTGTTCGGAGTGGCCTGAATTAGCACTAGCTTTCATCCACCGCATACGGACAAGGTCTTGTGCTTCCCTTACAGTTCCCCACGGGCCCTAGAACAATGTTTGATAAATGGACGACAGGTGTTCAGGAACAGAAAGCTTGTTAACTGACTTGCGGATGGTCAGACCTCTTGGCTGAGTCCCACTGCAGGGTCACCTTTCTGAGCTGACTTCCATTTCTCCTGCTGGAGATCGGTGGATGCTCCTTGACAAACCAAGCATGGGGCTTTGGTGAGCCAAAGGAATAAGAATGAAACCGCCCCTTATCTCTGCTGGCAGGTGGGAAAATTACAAAGGCAAAATGAGAATAAAACAAATTAAAAACATATCAGAGAGAATGTTTCACTTAATATAGTTTCTGCTTGACAAATTGTTTCTCTTCCTAGTCGAACACTTTATTTTATATGACACTAAATGGCAAGAATAAATCAAAAGCATTGTTTAGTTAGGGTAAGGAGAGAAATAAACTTGAATGAATTTAAACTATAAGTCAAAATGGTACAGATACCTCTGATGAATGACAGCGATTTACTCTCAGAGGTTTCATTATGCAAATTATGTTATTTGTTTTCCAGCTTTACTCAAAACAAACGATGATGCCAGAGCAAAAGCAAATCCCATTCTTATCAAGTGTCTCATCAGCGCGCCTTAAAATATTACAAAATTTACTCTGTGCTGGCCTTTTTTATATTGCCCATTGATCATCTAATTTCATATGCTGATGTGACACTAATATTATCACCAAGGTTTTTTCTTAATAAATAGTCTGTGAACAGGGAAGAACCATGGAGAATTAGAGCTTATAATAAGAAGAACAAAATGAATGTGATTTTTTCTCAGTCTTTCTGCCATTTATATAAATTATTTCTTGTTTTG
This sequence comes from Desmodus rotundus, assembly GCF_022682495.2. Taxonomy (NCBI): domain Eukaryota; kingdom Metazoa; phylum Chordata; class Mammalia; order Chiroptera; family Phyllostomidae; genus Desmodus; species Desmodus rotundus. The sequence goes on along the minus strand of NC_071399.1, from coordinate 17,445,350 downwards.
TACCAGTAAGTTTACATTTCCTGTTATGCCTCCATAGTAACAGGGAAAAGCAAAATATTCCTGAGTTAATGCAACAGCAATAGGAAGTATATAAGTTGTTCTCAGGAGCCAGATTTCACTGTGTAGCAACTTGCCTTTTCCGGTTTAGGAGGCTCCTTTTCCCACTCCATCCCTTTCCTTTTTGGATTGCCCACCAGTTCGCCTCGATTCTGTTTCCTCTCTCCTCTGCTGAGACTCTTCCCAGAAGTATCAGTTGCCCCGATACTTCTCCTTTCAGCCTCCCTTGCTTCTCCGGAGAGCGAATTCCTAGAGTGGTCGCATAGAAAGCAGCATGAAATAATGACAAGTTTAAAACCATGAAAAATGCAATTTTGTAATAAATTAGGAATCATCATTTACTTTAATCCCAGTACAGACAAGCAAACATCAAAAGGATGTGAAAAAATGTATGAGAAAAGCCTTAAAAATTCAGCAAAGTGTATTAATGAACTTTTCTCCTCTAAGGATTAGAAAACACTGTGACTTAGCAGTAGAATAGCTCAGATTTTAACTATTTAAGAGTCATTTTACTAGTAAAATCTTCCCTTGGGATCAGTAACTGGTTCACAGTACTCTATGCCCTTGGGATTCATAACCAGGGCACGACACTCTGCCCAGTATTTTTATTATAAGCTTTTTAGCATTGTTTGACTTTCTAAATTATACACAATTGCTATTTGAATAAACAGTAAAGGTTACTGTGAGTATCATTTCAACTAGGAATAATGTAAGTAGTACTAGAAGCTCTCTTGATATCGGGATTATAATCAATATGCATATTAGTCACTATAACCCAAAAGGTGTCCAATGTATTAATGGCATGTTCAGATGCCATAGAAAAAATTAGAATCTCTGATTATGTCATTTTGAAACACAGAAGGTTTTTGTGGGTACATTTTCTAAATCGACATGTAAATAAATGTGGCAAAACTGATTAAGCTGTTGGCAACAGGTGAGTAGGAAAAAAGAGAAGAGTTTTCAAGTGAATATTCTAGTCCATCACATGGCATACACAGCAAGACACATCTACCCAGAGAACACGGATGCAGGAAGTGGGCATTTGTGATTTACTGGATAGAGAAAACGAGATGCCAACGATGATGCACATTTGTTTTACTAGAAAAACAGCAGAGTGGATGGTGATTCATTTTCTGAGAGAAGGAACGTGAGAGAAAAAACAAATTTGGAGAGTTGTGAAGAGTTCCGTTCTGCATGATGTTTGAGATGTCTAATAGTTCATCAGACTTCTGGTTCAGAGCTCAGGAAAAAGATGTGAAGCTGACACTAGGGATTGAGAAGCCTTTTAACACAAAGGTGGTCAGCGAACTCATAAACACTACTTGATAGGGTAGGCAAGACTGATAAAGGAGAGTATGCAGACTCAGAAGAAAGGAGGAACTTAGAATTTTGAGGACTATCAATACTTGAAGTATAGGAGAAAGAGGAACCAAAAAAAAAAAACAAAAACCCAACAGTGGGAGAAGCCAAAAAGGAATATCAAGAGAGTATGACTGGTGTAACCACAGCCAACAGCAGAGAAAAATAATTCAGGAACACGAAGGCAGTTAAGTGAGTTGAATGCTGTTGAGAGAAGAAGGGCGAATCCATGAAGTAAGAAATAAGAAGGTCACCAATGCTCTCCGTGGGAGAGATTCTGATGGACCTGTGGCTAAGGAAGCCCTTTTGCACTGGGTTGGTAAGAGAATGAAGAAGAGAAAATGGTAGCCAGGAATACAGATGACTCTACAAACAAAAGGGGCAGAGGGACTTCCGGCCTTGCTGGAACAAAAAGCATTAACATTAAACAAACAAAACATTAAACCCTTATCTGCTTGACTGGGCACCTAAATCCCTGCCTTTCCCTAACCTGGTGTCAGAAAAACTGGACCAATTTTCAGAAACCTCAGATACTGTCCAATGTGTTAACCCAAACCAGAAAGACCACACAAAATAAGTACTGTACTCAGATGCCAAACTTCTAATATTACCACTGCTAGAGGCTCCTGCTGGCCCAGGTCTCATTTAGACTTTACTCCCTCCTAATGCTGACCTGTATCAAGTGTGAGTTCACATTGTGTTGGACCCTGTGAGTTTTGGCTACTGGCCAAGCAATTCCACAAGCCCCTGCACTCCTCAAGCAACCCTCCTTCCCTACCCACCAGTGCCACTGAGCAACCACCGTACCTCAACAGCAGTAGCACTAATAAAGCTAATAGTTTCCATTATTTAGAGGTAATCATGTGCCAGGAACCATGATTAGTGTTTTAGAGAAACTATCTAATTTCATCCTGTAAACAATGTTTTTCCCTTTCTTTCCTGATGAGCAAATAACCTTCACATATAACAAAGTAGTGGACCTAGGATTTGAACTTAGGTTTATCTGACTCCAATACCATATCTAGGACAACACAAAGTAGAATAGACCTTATTGGATGTGTTCATGGCCCAATGAAACCAGGCCTCCTGGAGCAAAAGGATTATGGTCTGTGGCTTTAGATCATCAACACGTCATAATTTCCCCTGTACAAGTTACTGAGCCATACAAGCGTAAAACAAACAGCCTTGCCCTAAAAGACTTTTTTTTTAATTTAGCTAAGGAACCCAGACAAAACATAGCATATGATTAAGAGTCAAATGACTGCTACGGATGAGAAATACTGTTGGGAGGTAAGAGGAAGAAGAGATTCAGTCAAGCTGGGAGGCTCAGAAAAGGCTTCAGAGGAAAGACCTGAGCTAGACCTTGAAAAATAGCTCCAATTTTAACCAGGAGAGAAGAGGGAGGAGGATATGAAACCAATCAGCAGATATGAAACAGGGACTGAATGTTGACAATAGCAAATGCAGGAAATGAGCAGGTCACTGCCATCTGATCTGGGCAAAGCCGGTTTTTCTCAGCATGAAAACATCCACCACGAAACTGGGGAAGTTATCTTTCTCAAGCACCGTTCAAGACTTCTAGCCCAATGATGATTTTATTGTTTTCAGAGCTAATAAAAAGCTTTCATTTTGTGAGATACTGTTCCATCCTACTATTAACCAATTCAAGTTATTTTAAGATGTTGATTTCTCATATTTTCTGATATGACTCATGCAGCGGCAGCTTGAAGGAATAGGCTTAAAACCTCTAATTGAGGCAACAAAGAAGTAGTGAATTAAACCTTTTATATTGTTTTGCTGCAAAATGTTATGGAAGAATCAAATATATATACTTGTGTTTATATGTTATGAGCTAGATCAGCTCAGTAAATTTTCAGAGAGTTGAAGCAAACTAAATCTTTTAAGATTTTTAACTGATTGTTTTATCAAAACTTCCAGTTTGGTAAATGAGCAGAGAATTTCAGAAAAGTGTGTTATGAATGAAAAGCTATCTCTTTATTATTATACTCCTGGTTATTATAAATAACTAATAACTATTATATTTACTTAAAAAGTGATGATAAAATAATGAGGTGGTGCTTTTGTTTGTTTCAGCTTTTGTTTTTCCAATTTACTAAAAATGAGACACTAGACAATATTTGACTGTGCTTGAAAGTAAAGGATGCAGAACTATTCAAGGAATGATCTTGTTGGATGTTTGTAAGATGCTCATGTTGCTCGTCATCCTCTAAATATCATTCTTAGCATTGGTGATTGAACTAAATGTAACAGCCAGTGCTACTTTTATCCCTCTGAATGTACAGCTTGGAGTGTTCAGAAGGTGTAATTTCTGACCGGGAATCTCAATGCACAGTTCAATGCAGCACTCCTCATTTGCATAGAATGTCACAATCAGCTCGACTCCATTTGCAGTCAAATGTCCACTGCTAATTGCCAGGCATCAAACATTTATGCATTTAAATATGGTGAACAAATATTTGTGCCTGGAAAATAATGAGCTGGATTTTAGTTAATTGGAAAACATAATGAAAAGACAAAGGGCCATGTGAAGTAGGAGCTGTTCTAGAGACAAGGCATTGAGAAAATTACATTTTTTTTCACTTACATTCATTTCAATATGCCCCCTAGTAACAAACACTCCATGAGTCTTCAGTAATTGATTGTTGGATCGATTTCGCAAACGGAAACACTAAACTGGCTGACTGTAGTCCGTGGAGTCATCGCCGCGTGGCCAGGTTTCCAACTGACACCAAATGTGCTTCTTCGTCACTGGTCAGTAAGTGGATTAGTTTGCACAGTGGTTTTACTGTCTCGCCTAAAGGAAGGAAATGTTTGCCCCTTCATGGTAGGACTGGTTAGAGAAGACCAGCTAAGCAGCAAGATGACAGATCAAAGAATTTCCGCTCTCCTCGGGTGAGCCCTGTGAAGGGAAAAGGGATGGGGACAGGCTGAAGGAGCTGACTTCATGAAAATGGCATAAGACCATGACCATGGCCACTGATACTCTAAGGCATAAGTGACAAAGCCCTTCGCAAAGTCAGCACCTACAGGACATCTCTCCGGGAACATGAGGTTACCGCACACACAGCGAAAACATTGACGTTTTCAGGGCTGTAGCAGCCAAAGCAAGTGAGACCCAAACAAGAAAAAAGGAGGAAGGTGCATAATATGAGCAGCCTTGATTCTGGGCACAATTGGAAAAATGTCAGAATTAACTGAGGGGGATTTAAGAGGAGGTTGATTTGCAGTATAAGTAGGAGTGGGTTGGGAGGAGGGGGTGGAGAAATCAGTCGACGAGTATGCTCATACTTCTTCTTGCTTCAGTGGCTGGCTTTCTGATATCATTTAAATATGAAATATGTCCATAAATTTAATGTTAAAATGTCAACATCCCTCCAAAAGGAGCCAGGCAAGAAAAAAATTATCCCAGGCAAGTGTGTCTGAAGGCTAGTCCACACACGAACCCTCGCTTTGTGAACATCAGCGAACATAAGTGATGACTCTCCAATAGAGCTACTCGATTTTCCTCCACATGATAGTTTTTGCGGGACATTATGCTGCTTCTGAACACTAAAACATTGGTTATTCCATCATCACTCTGGAGAAAAAGTTTCCATAATGATGTGAAAAGTGCTCTCTTTCAAAGCTAGGATGTAGGGAATCATTGACAACTTGTCCCAACGGGTCATAACCAGTATTCATGCAGTTAAAGTGAGTATAGGACTTTAACTAAGCAATTGGCTCTTCACGGTTATTCTTCATGGGGCGACTCTAGAATGTCAATTCGCCTGCTATGATTTGTTAACATCTTACTTAGTGACTGAGTGCTGTGCAACCAGATTGGGAACAGGGGAAGGATGCCTGCTCCCAGCACCCAGTTCCGCATGGTGCTGCAGCTCCCAGCCATTGCAATATGGCAACAAAAGGAAACGAAGAAGTAAAACTATCTGTGTTCATAGACAATGTGGTCACAAACATAGAAAATTCTAAGGAACTTACTGAAAATACCACTGTAACTAATAAGTGAGTTTAGCAAATTATCAGAATACAAGAGACCGATATACAAAAATCAATAATTGTACTTCTACATACTAGCAATACACATTTTTAGATGAAAATGTAAGTACATTATTTAAAATAGCATCAAAAAACACAATAAATACTTAAGGACAAATGTGTCCAAATGTACTTAAGCTTTGTGCACTGAAAGCTACAAAATATTACTAAGCAAAATTAAAGGAGAGCTAAATAAGTAGAGGTATAACATATAAATGGAAAAGAGGATTCAATATTGTTAATATATCCTTTCTATCTAACTGTATCGATAATTACAACACAATCCCCATCACAGACAGCAGGAGGCGTTCTAGCAGAGATTGACAAGCTAAGTCTAAAGTGTATCATTTGTGGAGGATGCTATGATGAGCCACCCAGACCCTCTTTCAGAAATAAAGGAACTCTACCTGTCAGCCACTCACAGTGGCACCTACAAACAGCCCTCAGGTGTCACTCCCACCTGGGAATTACCTCAGCAAAGGAGAGCTGCTTCACCCAATGTCCCCTACCTAGGACAGCCTGCATTATTCAATACCCCACAGACATGGACGGTTAAAGGCCTGTTTCTCTCATTCCAGTTCAAGACAAGTTGAAGTTCATTCCATTTTCTAAATTCTTTGCAGCATCACTTGAGGAACTCCATTGAAACTGCATTGCAGATTGCTTCTCTCTTACAAATCCTGTTTCTTTCTCTTCCTTTATACAGTGTTGATCCCCCAAAACATTCCCTTATAGACCCCCTTACATGCTAATTTCTACCTTAGATCGTGCATTCTGAGGAATCCTGTGACAGAGTCAGGGTACAGCAGTCACAGAAGCCCAGCATCTAATTTAAATTCTTTAGAACTTTATTTTAAAAGGACTTAATTTAAACTCCTAAAAGTCAGTGGTGCTGGTAACATGGTATTAATGATATTAGCTTTAGACAATATTTATATTTTAGTATAATGCTTTATTGTTTACAGATAACTTTCATGTGCCTTATTATATTTATAAGAAGCAATGCCCCAAACTAGTACTGATTATTATTCTAGCCACTAAGGAAAGAATAGAAGAACTAAGTTTATCCTGAAGCATAAAATATTGAGATGAGGCACTGGACATAATGCCCTTCCCATGGAATATTAGGCTTTGAAATGGATATTATCTAATATCTTTCTCTGAAGCATTTTTAAAATTGGAAAAGAGTCCCGTATGACAAGCAGGACCTGCGGTGGGTGTGTGTGGAGGCAAACACCCACTTAACAATCTATTAAGGTTCCTAGAATAAAAGCGCACACCCACCAACACTTCACAGATTATTTAAACGTTGGTATGTCAGAGGATCAGCCCAGAAAAAGTTCTGTGAATTTTTCTTACTAGGCCATTGAATAAAAATCCCTCATTACATTCCAGGGATGCTCTTTGTAAAGTCTACACCAACAAAGTAGGCAACGCTGCAGCTTGCTTTAGCCAGCCTTCCAAACCCTCACCCAGAGGCTTTGTGTTTGAGCCGGATCTGCACAGTTCCTTTGGGATCATTAGTGAATGTCTCTCATCAATTTCAATACCATTTGGGGGAATGTTCACAATGCAATATAATGTGAACAAATTAGACCTCCCACTTTAAAAACATTGCTTGGATAGGTCTACCTTCTCTGCAAAAATGTTTTTCTTGTTTTGCATCTTCATTTTGGTTGAATGATAGAAAGAAAACATTGCAGTCGACAAACAAATGAGAAAGTCGTCCAGTACTTATTCTCCATGTTAATATTCTCTGAGACTAAAAACACATCAATATAGCCCTAGATTTATCTTGTAGTTTCTAGAATGTGAGAACATAGGATGAAAATACAGAATGTATAAACAACTAAAAACTATAGCCCTGAGTAGCTCTTAGCTGACTAGTGTAATACTAGCTACCACCCTTATGCTTGTGAGCTCCAGTTAAAAAACAAAAGCAAAGTCAACACTAAAACAATGCGTGGAGGATGAACCAGCTACTGAATGTTGCTGTTTTTCATAAGGAAAATTATCTGAAGAAGTGAGTGTGGTCTCAGTTCAGGATGGTGGGCTGAGAGTACACTCCAACGTCCCCTTTTTTCACAAATCCCTTTATAGACCAGAAAATACAGAAATTCATTTAAATTCATTTCAATTCATTTAAATTCATTTAAAAATTCATTTCAACTGTGGGAAACAAAGAAGGCAGATACTAGGAGGACTCCATGAAAGGCAGAAAACAGAGGACTGGATTGAAGAAAGAAGCCACAGCCCAAGAGGCTACCAAGAGAGGGAAGCTGCAAAAGACCCTGGTGGCCCCAGGTCTGAAGGTGGCAGACGCTGGAGGCTGGACAGCATCCAGCACACAGTCTTCCCAGCCCACCCTGCCCTCTTCCACCTGCCCAAGGGCCAGGCAGGAGAAACGAGAAAATCCTCCTTCTGGTGGGTAAAAGGTGGCAGAAGAGTGGGTGGAGAGACACAGGGGTGTCAACCCCCAGGACAATGGTGAGCTCTGGACAGAGTTCTGTCTACCTCTTCTCCCACTCAAAGACTGATCCTGAGCCTCCAGCCAAGCGAGCTGCAGAAAGAGAAGCAGCCTTTTCTGGGTTTGAAAGAGAATTTCTGTTACAAAGATGTGCAAGATTCATCAAATATTTAAAGAACACCAGTACCATGAAAGAGCAATAAGAAATTCAGTGAAGAGGAGAAGTTTATATGCAAAGAGAAAACAAATTAGAATGTGAATAGTACAGAATGTTTGATCATTATAGATACTATTTCCCAAAAAGAGACAAGAGAATGTATGAAGTCTGTATGGAAAAAGTCCAGCCTTTGTTAATATAATGACCATAGTTTGCACAGCATCCATGTAAACGGGCTGCCAAGGAGAGTGGACTGTATGCACACGTGTGAACAATGACAACTTCACTGTACTAGTCAGTGGGGACAGTAGGCACCATTGAGTGAGCACGTGTACTGTGTGGCTGTCACATTCAAAATAACTGCGCCAACAGAGGAACAAATCTGCATCAAATTTTGAGTTGAACTTGAACATTCCTCCACGGAAACTATTCAGATGATTCAGAAGGCCACGACTAAGGGCAACTGGTGATTGGCAGCTTCATCACAACAACACACCTATTCATGTATCACATCTCGTGCAGAGTTTTTTGGTGAAACATAAAATCACCCAGGCCCCCCTACAGCCCAGATTTGGTGCCCTGAGACTTCTGGCTTTTCCCACAACTAAAATCACCTTTGAAAAGGAAGAGAGTTAAGACTGCCAGTGAGATTCAGGAAAATACAATGGGGCAGCTGATGGCAATTGGGAGAACTGTGTGAGGTCCTAGGCTGTTACTTTGAAGGAGACTGAGGTATCATTGTCCTGTGTACCATGTTTCTTGTATCTTGTATCTTCTTCAAGAAATGTCTCTATTTTTCATACTGTGTGGCTGGATACTTTTCGGACAGACCTCTTGTATCATCCTTAAATAAAATCAACGAAAGATTGAGGAGATTGAAATTTTGACTATTGAAATAAAAACTAACTAAATGAATAATACAGAATTCCAACTTACAGAAGTTACAGAAAGAGAAAGATTGACATTATTTACCACTTGCAAACGGTATCTGAAAAAAATTACTAGAGGATATAGTGGGTGGGGGATGGGAAGAGAGGAGAAAGAAAGAGGAAAAAAGAAAAAATACAAGAAGAAAAAGTGGGATTCAAAAAGTAATAATGAAGAACACAACAAAAGATCATTTAGACTTATCTAAACATGTTGATAGGACAGAACAATAAAACCACAACAGCAATCGAACAAAAATTCCACACTATGTAAAAATAACAAATGTTCAGAGGAACCTAATTAATGGGGAAGATTGTGTTTCTGAAAAATTAAACTTAGGAGAAAAATATATGTTTGTATGATAGAAATTTTGGCATAATTACTCAAAATCATCTTCCAAACCATTAGAGTGAGGGGAAAAAAAAATCTAACAAAAGGCTGGAAAAAGAAGATAAAGAGAAATATATAGCAAATGAGGCAATTAAAAAACAAATAAAATAGCAAGTAAAAGTTAAAGAAATCCTTAACTAGAATAACTGTACCAGGGTTAAACTCATCTCTTAAAGAGCAGCACTTACAGATTAGGTTTTTAAAAACTTTCTATAAAGTGTTCATAATTGACATACTTGAAATGAAAGTACACAGGAAAACCTAAAATAACAATATGGGAAAACACACATTGGACAAGTTATGATAAAAGTATAAGATGAAGAAAAATTTAATGCAAAAATATTAAATGATTCTTAATAAAAGGAAGATTCCAGGGGAAAGTCACAATAGTTACAAATCTCTAAGTAACAAATAAAGTAGCTCTGAAATTTATGCAAAGAAAAGTTGTTTAAATAGATTTGAATAATAAAAACTTCTAAAGGCAGATGCTAACTAAGCTCTTTCAAAACTGACAAAACAGAAAGGCATAGAACATGGAAACCATTATGCACAGCATTTCAAGTCTATACCTTTTTTGTCAAACACACATGGACAAAAATTTACCATGTATTATTAAGCCACAAAGGAAATTTCAACCCATTCTCAAAAGTGGAAATCATGGCAACCACCAAGGACAATCCAAAAATTTAGAAATTAATAACCACAATAAAAGTGTTAACACATTCCTTCTGCACACATACAAAAAATGTAAATAAGTAGAAAATTTCGATCACATCCAGAATTGCTCTTAGGTCAAGGGGGGAACAAAAGGAAAGTCACAAACTATACAGAACTATTGTGAGTGTGAGAACAAGAAGACGGGGACCCACCCACAGTGTTAGACCAAAGCAATATTTTACAGACGGGCTGAATATTGTTACATTAGGCTTTCCACTTGAAAACACTCGGGAAATTAGGGCAGAATTAATTGAGGTTAAAAAAGAAATTAATGAAATCAGAAAATACAACAAAGTTTATCGATAAAACCAAAAGGTGATTTTTGGAAAAATCAACCATTTTTAAAACTTTGGGAAGTATAATTTCATAAAAAGATAAAATGTAAATTAACAATGTTGTGAATGGAAAATGGAAATATATGAATTTTTAAATTTATACAAAGATACTACATTACTTATCTAGACAAAAATGGACACTATTTTTTAAAAAATAAAAATTCTCAAAATTGGTTCAACAAAAAAATAGAAGATATAAATAAATTAAGGAGAAATTGACTATGAAAATAGAAACTAACTAGATGAATAATACACAATTTCCAACTTACAGAAGTTATAAAGAGAGAAAGGTTGACATTATTTACCACTTGCAAATGATGAAAAAATTGATTAGTATGAAAAACAGATTTACAGATTAAGGAGTCAGTCAAAGAACTATCTTAAAATTGTACAAGCACTGGATGGATTTACAGTTGAATGCCATAGACCTTCAAGGAACAAATAATTCCAATTTATGCAAAATATTTTAAAACAGATAATTAGTGAAAGAAGACAATCTGAAAAGGCTACATGCTGTGTTATTCCAACCATACGGCATTCCAGGAAAGGCAAAGCTATGGAGACCGTGAATGGATCAGTAATTGCCAGGGAAGAAGAGGAAGGCATAAGTGGAGCACAGGGAAGTGTTAGGACAGTGAAAATAAGCTGTATGACATCTTAATGTGGATACATGCTATTATACACTTGTCCAAACCCACAGAACGTACAACACCAAAAGTGAGCCCTAATGTAAACTAGGGGCTTTGAGTGATCACAATGTGTTAATGTAAGTTGATTAATTATAACAAATATACCTCTCTGGTAGGGGATGTTGATGATAGAGAAGCCTATGAGTGTATGAGACCAGGGGATATATGGGAAATCTCTGTACCTTCCCCTCAATTTTGCTATGAACCTTAAATTGGTCTAAAAACATCTTAATAAAGATTAATTAATTGAAAATCATAAAGAGCTCCCTAGCCTATTCCTCAAAACTAACAGAGCACTAATATAAAAACCAGAAAAAAAGACAGTACCGGGAAAGGCAATGATGGGTCATTTTCACTGACCCATCATTGTT